>NC_134897.1:3898664-3916164 GCF_041734735.1 Babylonia areolata
TGTGTGTCTGTGAGAGAGAGAGAGAGAGAGAGAGAGAGAGAGAGACTCATTCATGTTTACCAAAATAAAAGTATTTACATAAACGTATTTACGGGGGAAAAACCCATCAGGACTGACACAGTCACCTCATTCTGAAAACACAGGAACATCTCGTGCACAGCTGCCATCTTGCTCGCTGTATCTGTGCATGATTGTGTGTGTCTTTGTAACGTCCAGCATGTTCAGTCATCTCTCACCCCCTCCCTCTTCACAACGCCCTTTGGAGAACAGGGCAAAATGAAATGAACTGATTAACAGAGGTGATATGATATGTGACATATGATACGCGCTGTAGGAGATGGAGATGCTGTTGAAGAAGAAGAAAAAGAAAAAGAAGAAGAAGAGGAAGATGAAGGAGGAGAAGGAGAAGCAGGAGAGGAAGAAGGAGAAGGAGGAGGAGGAGGAGGAGAAGATGATGATGATGATGACGATGATGATAGTGATGATGATGAGACAAGAGAAAGAAAGGCAGAGACAGAGGGAAGCCGAAACAGAGAAGAAAACGGTGCCTTGCTTCCAGATCCCTTCACCTTGGAGCCCAGCCACAGCACAACACAGGTGGGCACTGGTGTCCCCAACACAGCGTACACAGCGTGCTGACAGCACAAATAGAACAGACCTGTGTTGAACGGGATTCATGGCAGTGACACTGTTTGGATCTTCCGGGTGTCACTTACATAGACAGCACGTCTGCAACGATGTGAAAACAGCCTGTTGTAATTTAATTCCCACGCCCCACCCCCTTTTCTCGCTCTCTGTCTTAGCTGGAAACGTGTGGGCATAGATTTCTTACTTTGGTGTGCTAACAGTGTGTTGTGATGTAAAAACGTGGGCTAACTTTTATCCCCTCTCACTTCTACCCACCCACCCCCACCCCGCCCCAGATGCATGTGTGAGTCAAACGGTTGGTCTGCCTGTCTGGTATCTGTCTAGTGTCTCTCATTTTCTCTTTCGCCTGATTTTGAAAAGAAAATACCCAAACAAAAACATGACTATCTCCCTATCTCTCTCTCAGCTCATCTCTCCATTTTCCTTTTCTCCTACCTTTCCCTCTCTCTTTGTTCCATATTATCTCTCCCTCTCTCTTTGTTCCATATTATCTCTCCTCTCTCTTTGTTCCATATTATCTCTCCCTCTCTCTTTGTTCCATATTATCTCTCCTCTCTCTTTGTTCCATATTATCTCTCCCTCCTTGAAAAAGCTGTCCTCAAGCAGCTTAACAACCACCTTTGTTTCAACAATCTCATCCACCCATTTCAGTCTGCCTATCGCGCTGACCATAGCACCGAAACCACTCTCCTCCACATTCTGAACAATCTACTGATAGCGTCCGACTCAGGAAAAATTTCCCTTCTCACTCTTCTCGACTTGTCAGCCGCCTTTGATACGATAGACCATTCAATCCTTCTTTCCCGTCTTCATTTTACATTTGGTATCAACGGCACTGTTCTAAACTGGTTCAAATCTTATCTCACTGATCGATTCCAGTCTGTCATTGTTGATCATTTCCAATCTGAACCCGTTAAAATCGAACACGGAGACCCACAAGGATCTGTTTTAGGCCCAGTGCTCTTCACACTGTACACTGCTCCTCTCGCTGAAATTATCAACCGCCATAATAACAGTCATCATTCTTATGCTGATGACACTCAACTCCAGAAGAGTGATACCCCTGAAAAATTGTTGTCGCTCTTGCAAGAAACATCCAACTGCTTCCTGGACATTCAAAACTGAATGACTCGAAATAAGTTACAATTGAACGCGGACAAAACTGAAGCAATGATCATAGGAACTAAACAAAAACTGTCTTCCATCACAATTGACACAATCAAACTTGGCAATACATCCATCCCTCTTTCCACGTCAGTCAGGAACCTCGGTGTTGTCCTTGACAATACACTGTCCATGCAAAAATTTATCAGTCAAACATGTCAGTCCTGCTACTGTCAACTGCGACGCATCAGTGCCGTCCGGAAATATCTGTCCACTGACGCAACATCTAGACTTGTTTCTCTCATTCTCTCTCGCCTTGACTACTGTACTCTCTATTGTCTGGTATGCCTGCTTCATCCATTCAGTCCCTTCAGCGCATACAAAACTCTGCTGCCCGACTCGTCCTCAGAAGGAAAAGATCTGAGCACATCACTCCTCTTTTGCAACATCTCCACTGGCTCCCTGTCTCACACCGAATAAAGTACAAGAACGGCACTCTATGTTATAGATGCATTCACAAAACTGCCCCTTCCTATCTCTGCGGCTGCCTTCACCTCTACACTCCATCTCGCTCACTACGATCGGCCTCGGATCCACTCTGTTTACGCATACCCAGATTCAAACACTCGACTGTTTGCCGCCGTTCTTTCTCTGTTTCTGGACCTTGCGATTGGAATGAACTTCCTTTTTCGCTTCGTCAAGTCTCCACACTCAGCTCTTTCAAGTCTGGCCTTAAAACCCACCTCTTCCCAAAATAGCCTCCCTTGCCTGCCCTTCCTTGTCTTTAGTTTCTACAGTATTAGAGTTATGCATGCGTGTGAATGACTGGTGCGAAAGCGCTTTGATTTGTCTCTGCACAAGATCCAGCGCTATATAAATACCATTATTATTATTATTTCTCTCTCTACCTCTTTCACACTGTTACCCCTGTCTCTCCCTCCTCTCCCCTTCCTTCCCTTAGCTCATTTAACACCACACACTTCAGACAGGATACTACAAATATTTCCATAATAGCGTATGTTTTCTAGACTGTAGTCAAACAGAAACAGAAATTAAAGAACGGCAGTTATGCGGATGGGTAACAGACGTCTGTGGTTTTCTTCCTCCCCACCTCCAGTTTATGAATGGAAGCTGACGGGAAACGCTACGCAGCACTGGCTTGAATTACCGTGTGCCTTTGTAGAAGCGACTGTAGCTGTGTTTAACTGGTATTTAATGTTAAACGGTTCTCGTCTCACTTCGACTTTTTTATGGATGGAATGTACACATGTGAGTGTTAAACGTGTCATTTTGGTGGAAGGGTGGGCGCTGTTTTGATATGGGACGGACGTTACCTTTTCCGCACAAAGTACACTGGTTACATATCCGTAGATACTCACATCAACAAGGTAAGGCAAATGTTTGTTTCATGTGCTTCCTGCGGGGCATTGAAAGGTTACATGCACGTTTCTTTTACACACTCAATGCAAACAAAAAGTATGTCAAAAACTAAGCCCACTCGAGTAACAACGGAAATACAATAACTAGTAATTTTCAACATTAGACATTTTTTCCATATCAACAGACACAATTTGATCGATAAGATATAGGAAACAAAAGACTTAGCGTGTAACAATATTCTTTTTTCTGAAATCAGTTAGAGAATTTCGTGGAGTTTGGACGCTTTCTGTAATATCCAGATAAACATTTGTCTGATGCTTTCCAAAAAAAGAGAAAAAGAATAAAATAAAATAGAATGAAAATAAATACAAATTCAGTGTCGAAAGAATTCAAAGCCATCAATAGATCGCACAGACCTCAGTCACAGAGACTCACATCAAGGTCATACTTCAGGGGCTCAGAACTGGGGCATGGTGATACATATCATGGTCCAGGTAAACATATTTCGGACGCAAGAAGCGTGGCAGGCCACATGCCCCAAGTACGATGTCAGATACCTCGAATTCAGAAATCAGATCTTCAGTGATGCGTGGTGACTTGTAACAGGTTAAGCCAATGAACTCTCGCTTTTGAACACTTTGAGTCAATGTGACTTCATTGCTGTAATCCAATTATTACGTACCTGTTGACTACATCCTTAGTGTGGTCTCCATAAAGTCCGACTTCAGCATATAGGTGACCATGAATGGGATCTATTCACCATCAAATCAAGTCAAAACGAACAGTAAACCAATCACTGCGGATCACACAATCTACAAGCAAAAACTGTCGACACTCATGTGCACGCGTGGGAGGCATAAGGTATTCGTGCATGCCCCCCCCCCCCCCTCCCTGTCTCTGTCTCTCTGTCTGCCTGTCTGTCTCTTCCTCCCTCTCTGTCTCTGTCTTTCTCACCCTCCTCCCAATCTCTCTCTCAGCCTGAATACTGAAGCCGGAGTCTTCCAACAACAACAACAACATCAGCAGCAGCAACAGCAGCAACAAAATATCAGCTTCTAGTTCAGACAGACATACTGACAAAACAAACTTTCCACCACCACCCGCAGTGTTCAAGAGTCTGTCAGTATTAAATGTACAGTGTGGCTGCTGAATTCAGTTCCGAACGTCAGAGGATCACAGTGCTGACACTGGGAGGAATCATGGAGACAAACTGAGAAGGGGCAAATAGACAGACAGACAGAAAGGATGCAGAAGAGAGGTGAATGGGGAGAAAGGGGGGAGGGGGGGAGATCTACACACACACACACACACACACACAGACATAGACACAGACACACACACATATATATATATATATATATATATATATATATATATATATATATATATATATATATATATATACAATATGCTCTCAGGTCAGCAACAGTACAACGAATCATCGCAAGACAAACAGTTCCCTGCCAAAGCTGGTCCATTCCCAGACTGACAGCAGTCTGACTGGAGAAGTGGACCCAGTTTTGCAATCAAGCCACAGGGGACAACATATCACCAACCTAAAAGAGTGAGCGTCGTGAATGTGATTTTGATGGTGGGTGTTTTTTTATGGATAGGGATTGATATGAATACTTATATAGCGCCTATCCTCGGTTGGAGACCAAGCTCTAAGCGCTTTAAAAACACGGAGTCATTTACACAACAGGCTGCCTACCTGGGCAGAGCCGACTGACGGCTGCCATTGGGCGCTCATCATTAGTTTCCTGTGTCATTCAATCAGATTTCAGGCACGCACACCTACACACTCAGACGAACATGTAACATTTAACATTTTACGTGTATGACCGTTTTGTTTATTTACCCCACCATATAGGCAGCCATACTCCGTTTTCGGGGGTGTGCATGCTGGGTATGTCCTTGTTTCCATAACCCACCGAACGCTGACATGGATTACAGGATCTTTAACGTGCGTATCTGATCTTCTGCGTGCGTATACACACGAAGAGGGTTCAGGCACTGGCAGGTTTTCACATATGTTGACCTGAGAGATCGGAAAAATCTCCACCCTTTAGCCACCAGGCGCCACCGAGATTCGAACCCGGGACCCTCAGATTGAAAGTCCAACGCTTTAACCACTTGGTTATTGGGGCTAACACGTTTGTGTTCATTATGGGCATTAGTGGTGCACTGGACTGATTCAGTCGCGAGGGGGAATCAATTGTTTTTTACCAGTCATGTATGCATCTCTTTATCTCTTTCCCTGACACACTCTCTCTCTCTCTCTCTCTCTCTCTCTCTCTCTCTGTGTGTGTGTGTGTGTGTGTGTGTGTGTGTGTGTGTGTGTGTGTGTGTGTGTCAAAGTGTGTGTCTCTCAACGTACACAGTAAAAGACACAAGACCAGGACTGTAAACGATATAGTATGTCCGTTATGTAGATCTGCAAAAGAAGATGAAGTCCACTTCGTATTATGTTGTCCTGTATTAGATGACTTGAGACAAATATATATTCCGCTGAGATATTATAGCAGACCAAGTAATTTTCCGTTAGTATTACTTGTCTTCTACAGATGATAACGTTTTTTCGGATCTTGCCATATTTATCTATAAGTCATTAAAACGACGTAGTTTCATGATTGGTTAAAGAGAACAGAGCTTTGAGCATACACATTGTAAGATTATATTCTTATGCAAATCTGTTCTTATAGAATAAGTAATCACCCCTTCAAATGGGGCCATGGCCTTATTGAATATACTTTCGTTTCGTTTCGTTTCGTCTCTGTCTCTGAGGGACAAGAGAGGTATGGAGAGATGTCATCAAGTCGGGATAATTTGTAACTGTGCCTGTCTCAAAATGTGCATGAGACAGAGAGAGAGAGAGAGCGTGTGTGCGTATGTGTGTTTCTGAGTTTGCAATAAAGTGTGTGTGCGTGCATTGAAACAATGCATGTGTGCCTTCAGTAATAGTTGCTTCATGTCGTGACACCTGTATTAATAAACTGTATCCACATTTCTCCCCCCCCCCCCCCCCCATCCCCGCTGACTTTTCTGGGTGACTGGTTGAGTGACCATCCTCGCCTTGTGAGCATTGCTCATTCCATCTTAAGGGGAAAAACCGATTGAGGATATTGCCCGTTAATTTTGGCTTATCCTGCATAAACGAGCAAATAATGCATTGGCAGACATACCCGGGGAAAATGTTAGGACTTGTCTCTACAGATACAAGTTCATGAGAATATTTCAGTATGCATGTGTGTATGTGTACACATGTATGCATGTGATTATATATATGTGTATATATATATATATATATATATATGTGTGTGTGTGTGTATATGTATATATATATATATATATATATATATATATATATATATATATAGTACTGAAAGACAGATACGTGAAAAGAGCAGGAATGTCAGTACACAATGCAGAAGACCAAAAACAAATGGAAAGATTCTAATTATTGCAGCATTTTGCGACTGTCACAATGCGATTACATCCCTGAAAAGAAACACGAAACAAAAATGTAGCGGCAGACAACAGCAGCCAAACACAAAGGCGATGTATCAGAGAGCACAACGCCAAGGGAACAAGACTGCTACAGTCACACACGCACGGATTCACGCACACACGCACGCACGTATGTGCGTACGGACCAGCGCTCACACACACACACACACACACACATATATATATATTTATATATGTGTATACAAGTACAAAGACACAAGTGAGACTCAGAGACAGACAGACTGAGATGGACAGTATACAGGCACACCAAAGAAACAGACAGTGAGTGAGACACAGAGAAGCAGAGGAGTAGACAGATATCATTATTTATCTCGCGCACACTTCACACAAACAAAAAATAGCGCTTAAAAGGAACGACATCATTACGGAAGAAGTTGTACAATTCTGCTCTTTCGTCGTTGCTGTGGCCGGGGTGACCTCTTACATCTGATCCGCTCTGACTTTGCTGACAGAACTGATCACTGCGCCACATCTGGTCCTGATCAACAAGAAAATAATAACGAACAAAGTAGTAGAAAATAAAACATCACAGTCAGAGAAAACGGAAGCTACACATTCACATTATACACGAGGGCTGATATGAATACCTTTATTGGTGCGGACACATCCTTGGCAAACCACGCAATGCACGACTGCCCTCAAAAATATAGGTATTGACGTCTGTGTGTCTGAACTGGTAACACAGAGAGAGGCAGTCCACTCACATCATGTTGTTTATTGCTTCAGGCTGCCGGTGTCTGGTGGATAAAGGAATCAGTCTGCTGAACCTTAGATGAATAGGAAAAAGAGAAAAACGTGCAGGGCTGTGTGGCCAGAGAGAAAAGTAGAGAGAGAAAGGGCTAGAGAAAGAAAGAGACAAAGGAGGAAGATAAATTATTAATGAGTAGTACACCCACCCACACACACATACACAAACCCACGCCCACACACACACACACGCATTTGCGCGCGCGCACTCTCAAACAGTCACACACATTTACCTCCTCATTCCCTTCCTACACCTCCCTCACATACACAAGCACACGTGCGCAGAAAGATAGAGAACAGGCAAAAACAGAGGCAGAGAGCGCGGATGATGGGAAAGAAACAAAGAGACAAAAATTCGGTCCAACCAACGAGTCTCTATCACCAACCCTGCCCCCCACCCCAACCCCATCCCAACACTCCCCCCATTGCATTAACATGCCGACAAGCTCTGACCCTGTGACACGTTAACTCTTGTGTGCTTCTTTTGTGGCAGACAGATCCGCCAGAGGAAACGAAAACATAACAAGTGGCTGTAGAGTTCCCTTTGTGTCTTGTGCTGGGTGTCAAGTACAGGTGTTCTGAGGGTTGTTTGCGCATCAGGCGCAAAACAGGGAGTTTTGTTGTTGTCGTTCTTGGCCTCTGTGTGTCCGTGTATATATATGTCTGATTATTTCTATGTGTCTGTCTGTCTGTGACTGTCCATATCTCTGACTGTATCCCACTTTATCATCTATCTCTTTCTCCGTCTCTGTCTATTTGCCTGTCTGTCTGTCTCCCTGTGTGTGTGTGAGTGAGTGTGTGTGTGTGTGTGTGTGTGTGTGTGTGTGTGTGTGTGTCTTTCTCACTGTCAAGCAGACATCACGACATTCAAGACAAGACAAACCCTAGCAACAACAGCAAGCTCCAACACGCACGCACACAAACACACGTACACACAGACACACGCACACAAACACACGCACGTATGTACGCACAGACATACACACAAACACACGCACGCATGTACGCACACACAAACACGTACATACACACACACACGCACGTGAACACAGACACGCGTACACAGACACGCACGCACGCACGCACACACACACACACACACACACACACACACACACAGAGGCAGACAAATAACCAAACTGGACCAGTGGACAGACATACATGACAGAAACGCACAAACAGTCTGCAAGGAAGGAGGTGCAGAACAGATGAATGGATAGCTATAGACAGAAACAGCAGCCCCAGAAAAGCCAATAATAGCAATACATGACTATCTTTCCCCCTGCCCTCCCCTCCTGGCGCCCTATTGATCCTGTCTAACCCGCCAGTCCCCTCCCAAGTGTGGGTCTCATGGTGACCGAGGTGGTGAACCAGGATGGACTTACAATTGATGGTGACCGAGGTGGTGAACCAGGATGGACTTACAATTGATGGTGACCGAGGTGGTGAACCAGGATGGACTTACAATTGATGGTGACCGAGGTGGTGAACCAGGATGGACTTACAATTGATGGTGACCGAGGTGGTGAACCAGGATGGACTTACAATTGATGGTGACCGAGGTGGTGAACCAGGATGGACTTACAATTGATGGTGACCGAGGTGGTGAACCAGGATGGACTTACAATTGATGTGACTGAGGTGGTGAACCAGGATGGACTTACAATAATTTTTTTTATTGATGGTGACTGAGGTGGTGAACCAGGATGGACTTACAATTGATGGTGACCGAGGTGGTGAACCAGGATGGACTTACAATTGATGGTGACCACCGTAAGTAGCAAAACGAAACCAGCCCATGGGTGAAATTGGAACATCACATGTGTGGAAGAACTTGTAAGGATAATGGGAAACACTGTCTTGCTGACCTGAGAGCATATAAAAATACTTGTCATTCTAGTAATACGAAAGGGAGACAAGCAGACAGACAGACTGAAAAAAGGAATAAGGACAAACAGAAAGAAAGAATAAAAGAGGGAGTATCAGAAAGTGTGAAACAAAAAGAAAAATAAAGAGGAAGGAAAAGAAAAACTGAAAATGGAAAGAAAGTAAGAAAGAAGACTGGAAGACAAAGAATGGAACGAACGAAGAATAAAAGTAAAAAGACAGAAAACAAAATAATACCAGAGAGGACACTACTACAAGAAAAAATAATATTACTAAAAATTGCATACACAGAGCTATGGAAGTGCCAGGCGGAGCACACACACACACACACACACACACACACACACACACACACACACACACACACGTGTTCATAGCACGTGTTCGTAATTTGTTTTTCCAAGATGTCAGCCTGTCAGAGTAAAATGGCAAAACATAAAGTAACAATATCTAAATCATTATGACTTCATGAAGTATTGATAGTCGTGAAGCGCACCGCTTAATTGTCAGATCAGTACAAAAAATAAACATTCACTCAGAATATCATTTTTGCTTTCCCTTTTGTTTTTTATGTGACTGACGTAGTTTTTCCACCGAAAAGGAAATGTCATATCCGTTCACCTATCCCAAATGAACCAATCTGTCAAAATCCAATCACCTCACTGTCTTGTGAATGTAAACTGGTTCACAGACGTCTGTGAACAAGATTAAAGTTGATAATGTCAAACAATGGACTAAAAAAAGATTACCATACCATTCAAATACTTTGCAGTTGTTGTTATACAGTGACACAGATCATCTGCAAATGAGTTTTGCAGTGAAGGATACATGAAAAAGTTACACTCCGCATGCGTTACTAAGGTATGTTAATAAAGATGAAGCAGAGAAATAAGGAAACACTGAATGACTTCGAAATCAAATATTGAATTTGTCTTTCGAGATATATGAGTTCATAGCAGTCTATGGCATCACAAGTAAGAAAAAAAGTGGCCTCATTCTTAAGTCAGGTGATGTCAAGATCTGATCAAACTGTACGAGGGATGTTCATTAAACACTGCCCCTGACCCACGTCCCATGGACTGAGAGGAACGAAACTTGTTACAGTTATCAGGCTTTCACTGCATAGGTACCGCCAAGGGTGACACACTTTATGCATCTGTGAAGACCTTGCCTATAGAAGTCTGCAGGCTGCACCAGAAGCCACGACTTAACCTCAGAATTAATAAGCTTATATTCATCTGGGAAGTGCTTGCCCTTCAAAAATGACTGTGGCTAGAAAGAGGCGGAAGTCAGATGGTACGAGGTCGGGTGAGTAAAGCGGGCGAGGAAGGATTTCATAGCCGCAAGACCGTGCTTTCCTCTGGGCAAGAAGCGAGTTGTGAACCGGGGCGTTGTCTCGGTTTTGATGGTCTCCCGCAATTTCCGCAGCAATGAAGCGTAGTGTGTCCCGGTAATTTCGGTGCAATTTGCCAGAAAATCCATCATCACTACTCCGCGCTGGTCCAAAAAGAATGTGAGCATGACCTTATCCGCCGATGGATGGGCACGTGCCTTCTTCGGAGGTGGCGAGTCAAAATGGCTCCACTGCTACGACTGGGCTTTAGTCTCCCGATCATTATCTTAGACCCATGTTTCGTCCTTCGTGATAAGTCTGCCGAAGAAGTTCCCTGGTTTTCTTGGCAAAGTCCAAGAGAGCCTGGGATCACGTGACTCGTTCCTGCTTCTTGAAAGGTGTGAGCAGCCGGGGAATACATCGTGCAAACAACTTCCGCATATGCAAATGGTCATGGATGATTTTTTTCCAAAGATCCCACATTGATCTTCATACTCGGGCTAGTTGGAACGGTTATGCGGCGATCCTCCAAGATGGCGGCCTCCACTTGCCGGATGGTGTTTTCATCAATGGCGGACTGCGGTCGCCCGAAAACGATGTCCGACCACATGTGAACTGACGATGCTGGTGCTTGACTACGTCATACGACGGGACATCCATCCCATAAGTCTCTTTCATCTCAGCGGACGTCTCCCTGTGAGTGCAGCCTCTGAAGTACAGACACGTGATGACCGCTCTGCATTCAACTGGCTCCATTATCACACCTTACTCCACCATACCACTGTGAAAGAGAAAGTGTTACGAGTTCAGATATGCACATGACGACGCGAACTATAGTGACATGTATTACTAAATTCGTGCAATTTCAGCCTCCTACAATAAACGAAAGTGAGCCTGGGGAAATCTTCAATGTTCGTCCCTTGTGCATCATCAAAGCCACTCAAATGGTGAATTATCGAGATCAATCATCCCGTAAATGCTGATAGTGAAATGCAGCCAAAGACGCCCACAACTGAGTGATGGTCACAATGACGTGCGGCCGAAGAGTAAGAGAAGAACAATAATGTTAAGGAGGTCGGTCTTTCATATTACAAATATAGATCCACTTCCTGTTCAACGGAAGAAATAAAGAAAAAAAAAGGAAAAAGGGATTTTAAAAAAAATGAGAATGAAAGAAAGAAAGAGAGAAATGCGGGGAAGAACGGGTATAGAAAGATAAGATGCATAGCTTAATTCGCTCACTCCTACGGTATAACAAACGTATTATACGCATTCATCATATTCTCTCTCCCTGAGGGCGCCTTCTGTGTGTGTGTGTGTGTGTGTGTGTGAAAGAAAAAATGAAACATGTGCTTTTTTTCCGAAATGGGAGAGAGATAAGACCGGAAGTCTGGCTGAGACATGAACAGGAAAAAAACCCAACCAACTTATGAGTGACAAAGGTTTCACCGCAGTGTACCTTTCAAGCCACAGCCCTGGCGGTCATTGTTTCCTCTGATCAGGTGTGTGTAGCCACTCTCCACACCACACTTCATCAGCCCCAGTCACACTAATATGACACTGATCAGATTTCGGGTGTCATCAGCTGACCGTCTGACAGCTACTTTCGTGGGCAGTTTTCTGTGGTCTGTATTCTGCTGTCCAATCACCTTGGGGAGGGTTGGACCAGTCACTGACCACTGTGTGGGATGGACAGAGGGAGGCTGCGTGTTTCGTAATGTTCAGAGTTACGTGTCTGCACTTTAAAGACATTGCAGTAGTCCATGTTTGTGACGTTTAGTTCGGTAGGAAATCCCTATTATCTGCAATGAAGTGAAACGGAAAGAGTGGACACTTCACACGTAACGCGCACCACAAGTTGCCACGGCTTCACTCCTACGTTCCGTCTGTCATTCTCTGGGATGTCCATGTATGTGTTTCTGTATCTGTAGTCCCCTTTGTTTTTTCTGTCTTCGTGGCCAGCTGTTTTTCTGCCTGGGAAACACAGAGAGAAGGACTCATATTTGCTTACTTTATGTCTGTCTCCCCATCCCTCTACTCCAGTTCACCTCTCTCAACTCCAATAATATCAAAGGAGTCCTTGGGAGTGTATTTGTATTTCATTTTGTACACCCGTACAGGGCGTACTAGTATTGATTTTGTTCTTTGTGTTTAATTGCTGGCATTATGCTGATGTGGGAACTGAAGGCGAGCCGTCTAATGTTTACAGGCGCTTTTGTGGCTGGTGTAGGGACTGACTCCGGAGGTGTGTGCCTCGGTGGGGCCGGGTGTCATCGGGTTGTCAGTCCTGTTTAAATTGTAATCAGGGAAGTTGATACCAGCTGTTAGCTGCTCTGGGATGGGAGGACGCTATCTTTTCGCGGGGATTTCTCGGGAAGAGTAGACTGTCCCGTAAATTCTAAGAAAATAGTCCTGATTATTTTGTTTATTATTTGTAAGAGAGTTTTGGTTGAGATTTAGATAATGTACATGAAAAAATAGGAAATCAGTTTTGAATGTATGTACTTTGGAATCTATGGGGAAAAAAAACTTTTGGTTAGTCAATAAAACTAAAATAGAATGGTCCTAGTGAATAATCATGAAGTGTAGTAATTTCAGGAACCGCGCCCTAAAGTGCCAGAGGAAAAGGCGGGGAGTCAGTTAGTGCCCAACCGTCTTTTAGAAAGCAGTATGTGCTGAGTGTTGTGGCAAGAAAAGCAGGTATGTGGGAAATATTTTACTTTTATTTTGTCATTGATGCTAGATTTTATTCACTGGTATTAGCATGTTACTATGTTTTATACTGTGCATGGCTATTACAAGTTTATATTGATGTGATGGAAATTGATTGTTTCTGTGCATTTGCATTTGGACACATTAATTGTTTGTGATTTTTTGCAAAGCCTATTTAGTCTTGATGTTAATTGGGAAGTAAAGTATGTTTTTGGAAGTATACACCATTGGGAGAAAAAAAGGAGAAAAATTAGCCAGATGTTGAATTGGGTGTTGGGAAGCCTTGATATGTTTTGGGATATTTTGTCTTTAAAAGTTAGATTACTGAACATAAGATATTGGGGGTTAATCCGGCCGGTGCTCATTGTTTTGCGTTGTTCTAGCAGTTTTGTTTCCCAAGGTATATTTAAATACGACGGTCTGAATCTTTATATATTGTTTTGGCGTTGTGACAGATTAAGTGTTTTGGGGGTGTTATTTTTAGAGTTCCATGGATTATTTTTGCGGGGGAAAAACTATTAGGAATTGGGGAAAGGTAGGCTATACAGGACATAAATATTTCGGGATTACTGGTTATCGTAGATTAATAATAATTATAATGATAATAAATTATAGGGAATCGATAAGGATGAAGGAGAATGTGTTTATAGGTGACAGTTGTTTTAGTATTAATGGACAGGTGTACTTGTAGTTGGGATGAGTTTGTTCAGTGAATATAGTTTTGGTTTAATGAAGGAATGTTCGCAATAATGTTAAAGACTGAAAATAATATGTTATTACGTTCTTTTTCCGTAACTGTGTGAATACTCTCTCTCTCTCTCTCTCTCTCTCTCTCTCTCGCTGCCTCTGTCTGTCTCTCACGCTCTCTGTCTGTCTGTCTGCACTCTCTCTCTCTCTCTCTCTCTCTCTCTCTCTCTCTCTCTCTCATAATTTTTCCGGTATATATGATATACCCATGTATTCATGTTCGATGTGAATGTCTGTTTATTTTTTCTTGCTCATGTGTACACACACTTCAAGCCAAGTTTATATTTTGTTACCAATTGTTTGAGGTTCGGACAGTGGTCAGTTATCCAAATTGTGATTGACTATAAAAGCGAGCTAATGAGCGTTGTTGGTTGAGCACGTGGGAATCAGGTGACCCAATGATGTTGGATGAATGAGGTCCACATAATTGGAAGATGTTGTTCCGACTTGGTCGGCATAGGGTTAAACTGGATGGTGTTTACCTTATTCATAGAGTGATTGTCTCATCACTTAATTAGTTCTTGTTTTGGGTGGGTTGTCTTCGCTGATGACCCGTTGCGCAAAACCCAAGGTGGGGAGCTAATAATGTTATATGAGTTGACTGAACTGAAGGTTCTATGTACCATAGCGCATTCCCTTATCACGTGTCTCATGGATGATATGCTCTTGTATGAAGTTTGGGTTAGGGTACCCAGCCCCATGGAATTGTTAATTCCAATTCTGTGTGTTGTTCCTCCATCTGGATGGGGAAACGTATGATATATGTTGATATTATTGTGTGTAACTGTAAGTCTGGAAATGAATGTACAATGCATTGTTCTTATGTTGGTTTGCATTGATGTTTCCAGGCCACAGTTGCTAGAGCCCTTCTTTTAGTCAGTTTTTCTTTTAATTGACTTTTTAGTTAGCATTTTCTTTTTAGCTAGTCAATTAGTACAACTTTTCTACCCTTTAGTCTTAAGAGAGTGTTGAAACAAAATTAAAGTGAACAAAAAACATCTTTGGGCCTGACTGTGTTTTCTTTATTATAGTAAATCCTAATCTGTCTTTTCCCCGAACCCGACTCCCCCTGTGTTGGGTAAAGACCATGGCTTATTCTTTATGATATGAGCAAGGGGAGGTTTACATTTTTATCACAACATATTTCTCTGTGTGAAATTCAGGCTGCTCTCCCCAGGGAGAGCGCGTCGCTACACTACATCGCCACCCACTTTTTGTATTTTTTCCTATGTGCAGTTTTATTTCTTTTTCCTATCGAAGTGGATTTTTCAACAGAATTTTGCCAGGAACAACCCTTTTGTACAGGTGACAGAGAGAGAGAGAGAGAGGGGGGGGGGGAGGGAGAGAGAGAGAGAGTTTAAAAACTCCAAACCTGTCAAAGAGAATGAAAAAACAATTATTCAATAACCCCGAGAAAACAAGAGAAGAAGACAGCCCCCAACAAGTGACTGGTTCCCCCAGCTGACCAACCAGACCATGGGAATGATCCACCCCCACTGTCAGACCCATGACGTCCTGTTCAACTTTCTCATCCAGTGACCGTCCTTCTTCCGCGTCTCTCCTGACTTCCTGCCGCAGTCTGACGTCACTTCCGTCTGGTTCCATTACATGCTGCAGAGTAAATTGCCCGAAAGCTCTTCAGACAGCGGTGATGTTATTTAGCCAGTCCTGATTACTATCTACTCGGGCCTGTTTGCCCTGCGGCACACTGAGTGGAAAAATGGATTGTCCTGTCTGGCCCTGGCCGTTGATAGCAGTTTGAGATCTTTTCCCATCCCTCTTGCGGCCAATCAGTGGCAGCCTCTGTGCGTGTGTGTATGTGTGTGTTTGTGTGCATATGTGGGTCTGTATTTTTGAGTGCGTTTGTGCATGCGCGAGAGTGTAAGTGTACACAAGTGTCAGTAGAGTTCTGTGCACGTGCGTGTGTGTGTGTCTCTGTGTGTGTGAGGGGGAGGTGGGGGTGTGGAGGGAGGTGGGGTAGAGGATGAGGTATGTGAGTGTATGCATGCCTACACTGTGGGAGCAACAGGATATTGGAACGTATATATATATATATATATATATATATATATATATATATATATATCTTTGTACATATGTGTGTGGAGATATGGGCATATGTGTCTGCGCTTGTACAAGTAAGTCTTCATCTCTGTGTGTGTGTGTGTGTGTGTGTGTGTGTGTGTGTGTGTGTGTGTGTGTGTGTGTGTGTGTGTGTGTGTGTGTGTGTGTGTGCCGTGGAAGCTGTGATACGTAGACTAGAAATGAGTGTGTGGAGGAGGGGGGTAGAGGAGGTGCAGGGTAATGTGTGTGGTGTGTGGGTGTGTGTGTGTGTTGGAGCTCATGTACGTTTATATGTATTTGACTGTGCTTTCATATCTGTGAAACTGCATGTTCGGTGCATATCTGTTATGCATGTGTGGGTGTATATGTGAATGTGTGTCTTCATGTTTTACATCTATTTGCTTCTTTTTTTTTTCTTTTTTGTTTTTTACATTATAGTTATTATTTATTATTTATTTATTTATTTGTGTAAGCTTATCTATCATTGATTCACCTTTTTTTCTTCTTTTTTTCTTTTTTCCTCAAGGCCTGACTAAGCGCGTTGGGTTACGCTGCTGGTCAGGCATCTGCTTGGCAGATGTGGTGTAGCGTATATGGATTTGTCCGAACGCAGTGACGCCTCCTTGAGCTACTGAAACTGAAACTGAACTGAGACGTGAAGAATGGACCTTCGTTGAAAATCGTTGGGGGTTTTTTCTTTGTTTTTGTGTGTGGGGGGGGGGGGGGGGGGGGGGGGGGGGGGGCTTTTTTTTTCCCCTCCGTTCACTGTCTGATACTACCGGCTTTCTTCCCTTTTCTTCCTCAAATTCTAACTTCTGTTCCCATTATTTCCATACCTTCCTCTTTTATCTGATGTTACTGGTACCATTAATCTACTCTCAGTTCATATCATATTATACACTTAATATCTCAGACAACATCAATAATTCATGTGTCTTAGCGTGGCTGGAATCTGTATATGCCTTTCTTTTAACCACTCTTTCATATGTAATACTGTCTCTTTGCTATCGCTATTCCCAATATCATCTTATTGTCAATGTTTCCTTGGAGGTGTCATCTAATGTTTAAGCCAATGTAACAAAAATGTTTTTGTTTTGTCTGGGGGTACTTTTGGCAGGGTAGCAAAACATTATCAATCTAAGAAATTCCTGCACATGTTTTGCATGACCAAACTGCAACTAAAATTATAACGGTCTACTGGTAACAGAAGTCAATTCACTTCTTTTTGAAGTATTTATCCTGTGTTATTTTCAGTGTCATCCATACAAACTAACAAACAGGTAACATGCCCAGTGACAGACAAAATGGATACTGCAATTAGAAAAGTGACAGACAGAAAGTGTGTGTGTG
>NC_134897.1:3921164-3936164 GCF_041734735.1 Babylonia areolata
CAGAAAGAAGCACCATCATTAAAGTTGGCCAATCATTGTCGTCTTCAAGATCTTTCTCTATGTTTCTGTCTCTTCTGCTCTTGACTCCCCCCCCCCTCCTCCTCCCGTCCCTTTGTGCGTGCGTGTGTGTGTGTGTGTGTGTGTGTGTGTGTGTGTGTGTCTGTGTGTGTGTGTGTGTCTGTGTCTGTATGTCAATGTGTATATACGTGAACGCATGTGTTTAATGTACTTCCAAAACGAGTATGCGACTGCATATGTTCACGTTTGTGCTAGTGAAGATGTTCATGCGCGAGTCATTAATGCCTTCATAGTTTCCCTACGATTCCCTCCTAAGGAAACAACGCACAGGACAAGCACAGACCTGAACACTTCAGACCTGCCCCCCCACCTCCTCCCTCCCACCCCTAACCCCCACTTCTCCTTCCCTCCTCTCTACCGACCTGGTCAGTCAGCTTGGAAAAAAAAGAAGGAAAACGCTCAGAACACAAGAGTAGTCAAACCTCATAAAGATAATTTTCTGCAATTTGCAAAATTTACGCTGTCTGTCTGTCTGTCTGTCTGTCTGTCTGTCTCTCTCTCTCTCTCTCTCTCTCTCTCCTTTCTCACTTCCCCTCCAAAAGCCTTCCCTCCCGAACACACAGTTTGACAACTCACCCATTCCTCCAACCCCCAGAGATCACTTTCATAAAGGCAGAGGGATCAGCATGATGGAAACGGTTGTCAAAAGCCCTGAAGTGCTAAGGAACGTCTGGCTAAAATCTATATCTTCAGGTCAATACAACACTATATACTTTCTGTTTTGACCTTTTTTCCTTTCACCACATTCTCACCATAAAATGTTCATCAGTTAGTTGCCAGCAAATGCCAGGGAACTCGATTTTGCATGATATTGAACAAAGGATACACACAGACACACACGGGGAGAGAGAGGGGGTGGGTGGGGGTTGAAGAAAAGACAAAAGCGGAGAGTCAATGTGCTGTGAACGTTTTGATGATTATATGTAAAAACATGCATCAAAGGGAAGAAGTAGCGCAACAGAAATAAACTGACCAAGCAAAACAATGTTGAAAACTCTTTCCAAAACTAAAAAGATTGAATAAACAGTCACTTTCATTTCGGTAGAGATGGGATATTATAATATGTTTAATCAAAATACAAACACGCATCTGACTTTATCAAGCTGCAGTTTTTTCAAGTTTCAGCTAGCTGATTAATACTAGCTAACTAATGAAACAAGAAGACAGAAACAGAGAAAGAATCGGATATAACGTGTGCACTCACAAGCACGGGCACACTGCAGCACACGTACACGATCACGTACACCTCCGTGCATACTGGGTGCAGCTGTTCCCTGCACAATGGGAGTCCTCCACTGAAGAGATCATCAACTGGGGACGATGGTGTCGATTCAGCAGCTTGGTGATGGAGAGGTCGGGTGGGGGTTGTTGCGGGGTGGGGGGATGGGGGGTAGGAATGAGAACCCGGGGACTGTGGCTGTGATCCTATCATCAGTCTCGTGGTGACTCGACCGGGGAGTC
The DNA here is from genome assembly GCF_041734735.1 of Babylonia areolata. NCBI lineage: Eukaryota > Metazoa > Mollusca > Gastropoda > Neogastropoda > Buccinidae > Babylonia > Babylonia areolata. Next base: position 3,922,704 of record NC_134897.1, read on the forward strand.
GTTTGCAATACGGATCTTTATGAGGTCATAATATTATGAGGTCGAAACTTTTTGATGGTATTGTGGTGTGAGGGCACGTCGGAACACCCTGTAGAGAGACAGGGCACTTTCTTGTCTACCCTCTGGAAGCGTTCAGTGTAACGTGGTAACAGGGCTACTTTCTTGTCTACCCTCTGGAAGCGTTCAGTGTAACGTGGTAACAGGGCTACTTTCTTGTCTACCCTCTGGAAGCGTTCAGTGTAACGTGGTAACAGGGCTACTTTCTTGTCTACCCTCTGGAAGCGTTCAGTGTAACGTGGTAACAGGGCTACTTTCTTGTCTACCCTCTGGAAGCGTTCAGTGTAACGTGGTAACAGGGCTACTTTCTTGTCTACCCTCTGGAAGCGTTCAGTGTAACGTGGTAACAGGGCTACTTTCTTGTCTACCCTCTGGAAGCGTTCAGTGTAACGTGGTAACAGGGCTACTTTCTTGTCTACCCTCTGGAAGCGTTCAGTGTAACGTGGTAACAGGGCTACTTTCTTGTCTACCCTCTGGAAGCGTTCAGTGTAACGTGGTAACAGGGCTACTTTCTTGTCTACCCTCTGGAAGCGTTCAGTGTAACGTGGTAAAGTGTGACAAATACGGGTTCCTGTTTGATAATGCCTTCAGTCAGCTGGCGTTTACTGGCTGAGATCAGAACTAATGTTTTAATCAAACTGTAATATATATTGCTGAAAGAGAGAGATGTACATACATATAATGATTGATAGATAGAGAGAGAGACAGACAGACAGACAGACAAAGGGAGAGAGGGGGGGTACGGAGCACAGAGAAGGACTGATGGAGTGAGGAGGAGACAAAACAGACTAACAACTATCAAAACACAGAGAGCCAGAGAGTATGCAAAAAGAGAACAGCTGACTCACCCCCCAACACACACACACACACACACACACACACACACACACACACACACCACACCTACTCACTGAAGGCTGAGAGAAGCGGGAGTCAACACCAAATGTCGTCCAGAATCCCTCACTCCACAGTCTGCACACAGGGAAGAAATCACTGTAAATTTCTGTGTGTACTTCGCTAACATCCAATGTTAACTGCGTGACATTTTCATTTTGCATGGCTGTCAACACTTTGGGTAATAAAAACATGTTTATGGTTTGATCATCCTACGTTTCCACAACATTTAGTCTCCTAAATGAAAATGTTTAGAAATCCAGGGTTTTCCCATTCCAAAAGACGGACGTATATGTGGTCTTATAAGCCACAACACACACACACACACACACACACACACACACACACACACACACACACACACACACACATACAAAGAGAGAGAGAGAGAGAGAGAGAGAGAGACTCATACACATCCAAAATATATATCTTCCCACAATGTAGAGAAAGCCGGCTAAGCCGATTTGTCATATATATGATTCATCAGAATATAGTAAGTAATATACAATAATAATAATGATAATAATAATAATAATAGTAATAACAATAACAACAATAATAATAGTAATGGACATTTATGTAGCGCACGTTTCTCCATTAATACTGCTCAAAGATCTTTACATTTCGTTCCCCACTCCCCTCCTTCCCTATCAATAATCCACACGCCTCCCAACCCCCTAACCCCTCCCCACACACGGAAGCACGTGCCAGAAAGCACTCAGGAAAGTGAACATTGGAAAGCACCCACTCACCCATGACACCCTCCAGAAAACGCATCTCAGCAACACGCACTCAGGCACGTACATACACAGAATACACGGTTACTTGTTGCACCCCGCCACAAACACATGGCAACTGGCTTCTCTACAATAAAGCATGCGTTTAAAACTGGATCATACCAAGACCAGCACTATAAGAAAACAATGTACTATAGTTTCATGTCAGTCCACGATTCTTGAGGAAAGGTTCTCTATCTTCTTCCCACGGACTTCACACATATATGGTATGAAGTCTTCATAGACAGATTAGAGGCCCTTGATGGTTAATGAATTCTAGTGTGAAGGTCCTGTAGAACTGTAACTAAAACCTAATTTCGAACGAATCTGACCACAGACATTCCGAGAAAAAAAAAGCTTTTAGTTCAGCTCCGCAGTCGACGTGAAAGCTTTTTACGATTTCGAAAGGCTCAAGGCCGGAAATGGTTTGTCTGGTAGTGCTTCTACTACCCGCCACAGTGCCTGAGGCCCCACAGAGAGCGTTTGTTACTGGCTGAGTCTGAACGCTTTCTTTTAGTAAAATATTGACACTGCGGTTTTCTTTCATTCTCAGCAGAGAGAATCATCGGGCGTAGAAAAAGCTATTCCCAGACCACGAACCAACCAGCTACAGTGTTTCCTGTCCAATTTGACTCAATCCACAGTCCTCTGGAAAAGACAGGGCGACGCACAAACAGGCGATTGAATCAAATGGACCACTTCCATCCCCGTCTGAAGAAGCTTTGGGAAAAGGGAAGTGTTGGTGTGAGGAGGCTTAAGTTTCAGTTTCAGTTTCAGTTTCAGTAGCTCAAGGAGGCGTCATTGCGTTCGGACAAATCCATATACGCTACACCTCTCTGGAATTGTGAAGATCACCACCGTCAGTTTCACCTCTCTTCTCTGCATGATGTTTCCAGTGGTATATCGACAGTGTGTCTTTGAACATGAACATGGTTTCAGTCACCAATGTTTATGATTTGAATTTCTGAAGCATTGAAAGTTTTATTCTTTGCTATTTGTGATGTATGCAAACGTTAATTGTAATAGCGTTTGCATGTTATTAAAGGAACAGAATAAAATGCTTTGAATTATGTCATGTAACTAAATCTAAATCATATTTTCACTAAAATATAATAATATCCGAAAACGCCTTAAAAGACACCAATGCCGACATATTTGGTCACATAAAGATAAGTTTGAAATCTTCTTAATTCACTCTTTAGAAAAAAAAGAATTTCGGAGTTTGATCAATAAATCAATATTGGCAATTGAGCCAGGAGCTGCTTTAAACTCAAGCCGTATTTTTTGTAGTTTTTCTTTTCCTGACACAAACATGGTCAGCAATCGCGATGGCAGAAATGTACCATCGTACCACACTTGTACAAACACAAGTCAAAACAAAAATATACTAACAACATGCGTCAGAGACACAAAGAGGTGTCATCATTCCGATTCATTCTCTAAAAGCAAAACATATCATAATCTATATGAACAAAACAGAAAGACATACAGACAGAACTAAGAACTCAAAAACATTCAGTGTTACATGGGATGTTACAGGTCACAACAACAACAAAATAAAAATGATGAAAACGACAGCAACACACAATTACTGAAATTCTATCGTTAAAGAAACTATATATCGACCTTCCATTTTGTTTCTGAAAAATCACAATACACACACAGAGAGAGAGAGAGAGAGAGAGAGAGAGAGAGAGAGAGAGTGGAGGGAAAGACAGATTGAAGAATGAGACATACAGACAGCGACAGCAACCGAGAAAGAGAAAAAGAGAGAATAAGAAGGTAGAAGCAACCTCGAACCATTCATCATTTGTATATGCATATGTTTTCCATGAATACATGTATTCTATGTGATATAAAAAATATTACGGTATTATCTACCTCGCGTATCACATACATCCCTTATTCCTAAAATACTTTCGGATATTCAATAAATCAATCTACAGATTGAAAAATGCACAGCACATTTCCGACATATTCTTGAAATCATTAATATGAAAACATATCGGGGATATTGAAATATTAATCAAAATACTGATTCAAAAATATGATCACGTTTGGCAAAGCTAGGCGTGCAGAGCTATATGCCAGCAATTTAGCATCATGTCTGTCAGGTTGTGGCTTTTCTTCTGGAAATTATCATTCATCGACGTAGGACTAAAGACGCATTCATGATTTATTTCCATCACCTGCAACGGAAGAATGGCTAATGAGAATACCATGTCAGTTGGTGTTTTCTTTTCTCGGATTTTCTCTCTGTCTGTCTGTCTGTCTGTCTGTCTCTCTCTCTCTCTCTCTCTCTCTGTCTTTCTCTCTCTCTCTGTCTGTCTCTCTCTCTTCTCCCGCTCAATGTCCTTTTCTCTCCCCGACCTCTGAAAATGACATAACTTCATTAATTAATTATATTTGGAAATAAAAAAGACGGAATGTCGAAAACGGAGGATGGGCAGAGGGTATGCACGTGCGCGCACGCACGCACGCGCGCGCGCACACACACACACACACACACACACACACACACACACCGCGCGCGCGTGTGTGTATTTGTGTGTATGTGTAAACATGCTCGCGCGCACGCCTGAAAGAGAGAAAGACACAAGGGTACTGAAAAAGGCAACAAACTGAAATGCAACAAAGTAAGTATAACGAGCAAATACTGACAACTGGCGCAATCTGGTATACATTCAGGTACAAAAGCAAGCATTAGTGAATAGTTTACATCACAGACACCGAAAATACATTTGGAATGTCAGATGCTATAGAAAATTCACAACATCAGGATGTATCCTGAATTAACGCTGATATGAAAGACATATAATCGCACTGAGCAGGCCATGGTGGCTTTGTGGTTATGCGTTTACCTACTGACTGTTCAGGGCTTTGCCAATTTCTGCGTAACATGTAAGTCTTCCTCTCGTTATCAATGTTGATGAAAAGCATTCAGATAAGTTTTTGCACTTCAAATGATCAATCAATCAACAGATCAATGGACGAAAGGGCCAATGTTAGAAGGATATTACAGCTGATATGGCAATAATCATGTACCGATGTGTGATTCTAGTAAATAAAATGCACGTATTGGCCATGGTCCCTCACAAAATGACAGAGACAGAGGTCGAGCACAATATCGAAATCTGATTAGAAAACCTAAAGGACAAAAATAAACTAAAATCTGTAAACAGCTAACCTGCCCTCAGATGTCTTCCTCACAGCTATTCCAAACTGCACAACCACACTCAGAACGAGCATCACGTGCAGAACATCTACAGACAATAATGCTTTCTTTTGCTCATAAAATGGCCATCCTTTGATGGCAGAAAATCGGCAAACTTGGCGTTTCCTCTGAAGTAGATTATCAGACAAACAGGTCTGTGCGGGAGTTGGTGAGTTATTTCTTTTCTTTTTTTTATTGCACTCTATGCAAAACAATTTTGTGGATTGCCACAGAGTAAAAATAGGAGGAACTGGGTTTTGCATAGATTTGATGGTTTCGTAAGAGAGACACAGTACAAAAATATATTGGGAAAATCGAGTTGAAACACGTGATCCATACCAATTCACAGTGCCTCAAATCAATCTCCCTCTCTCTCTCTCTCTCCCTCTCTCTCTCCAATAACATTACATGCAACTGTTCAGTGGGTTTGGACGGGATGTATAACTTGAGAACACCTTATTTGGAGCACATACAGAAAACCGAAAACTCATAGGTATGGAAAACATGAATTGTCAAACAAAATAGAAACAAAACAAATGTTATCCAATACTATTTTCTTATTCACTTTCCAGGAAGGAGAGAAGTAAATACACACACGCAGCATACATGCATGGGTCACCTAGACCGTGGGTGTGGGTGTGGGGGGGATGGCAGTGAAGAATATTGAGAAAATACTTGTCACAGGAAATTCAACACACGACACGACGGACACCTGTGGAATCTGGCTGGCGTTCATGACAATAACTTGAAACACCGATACAGCAAATATGTCACAGCCAAACCTAAAATTACAATAAGTTCAAAATGAAGCTATGAGGCTGATCCTTGGAACAAGAAAAGACACGCCCACGTGCTTGACGCAGTCAAAGAACCAAAAGGCAGCCGTCTAGGACGAGGAAGATCATGGATGGGGCAAGCAGAAGACACAATCCAGCTAGTATGCCGACTACAAGACCTGAAAGAAACAAAAGAATGGGAGAAAAACCCCGAAAACCTCAACTATCTATTCAACACAGCCATTTCACCCACTCTAGGAGGACATTGTAGGGAATCGCCAGAGGGCAAAACTGATGCGAAAGTGAATCTACTCATAGAAGAAAACAGTAAAGAAGAGGACATCATCATATACACAGATGGTTCAGTCACTAAAGACCAATCCAGCTGGGGATTCACTGCGAAACAAAATGGAAAAACAATTAGGGAAGAGAATGCTGCCTACAAAGTCACAACTAGCCTAACGATGCAAGTTGAAGCTGTGACACATGCCCTCCAGTGGCTATCGTCTATCCATATGCCCGGAAACCAACATGCCATGATTTTAACAGACTCAATGAACCTCATACAGAAAATTGAAAATGGAATGGGAAGCACAGAGTGGCATAAGGCAATGCGCAACTTTCAGATAAAAAAACTCACATGGTCATACTGCCCGGGACATGCAGGTGTTAAGGGAAATGAGCAAGCTGACAGACTTGCTGGTAACGTAAGAACAACGAGCGGCTTACATCTAGGAAAATCGGAAATCTTCAGAAAAGTCAAAGAATATCAAAAAGAACAGGTACAAGCCATCACACCATCGATCGCCTCAAAGAAATAAAGGCAGAGAGGGGGAGCGGCCGTAAGTCTAGCATGAAAGGTAGAGCACGATGCTTTGCAAATCAAACAAATATCGGCATCATTTCCAAACCAACATTGCGCAAATTTCTTCAAAACGGAACAGAGTCTCTTTGGGCTTTTCCAAATACAATAGACTGAGCAACACACTAGACGCCACGTTCTTGGCATCAGAGATCTTTTCCTATCCCTCTTGCGGCCAATCAGTGGCAGCCTCTGTGCGTGTGTGTATCAGTGTGTATGTGTGGGTCTGTGTATTTGGGGTGTAAGTGTACACAAATGTCAGGAGAGTTCTGTGCACGTGCGTATGTGTGTGTGTGTGGGGGGGGGGGGGGGGGGAGGGGGGAGAAGATGAGGTATGTGTGTGTATGCATGCCTACACTGTGGGAGCAACGGAATATTGGAACGTGCGGGTGTGCATATATATATTTCTATATATGTGTGGGGGGTTTGGGGTGGGGGATATGGGTGTATGTGTGCCTCTTTGTGTGTGTGTGTGTGTGTGTGTGTGTGTGTGTGTGTGTGTGTGTGTGTGTGTCGTGGAAGCTGCGATACGTAGCCTAGAAATGAGTGTGTGGAGGAGGGGGGTAGAGGGGGTGCAGGGTAATATGTGTGTGTGTGTGTGTGTGTGTGTGTGTGTGTGTGTGTTGGGGCTCATGTACTTTTATGTGTATTTGACTGTGCTTTCATATCTGTGAAACTGCATGCTTGGTGCATATCTGTTATGCGTATGTGTGTGTATGTGTAAATGTGTGTCTGCATGTTTTACATTTATTTGCTTATTTATCATCATTGTTGTCTTATTTATTTATTTATTTTTAATTTTCTTTTTTTTTCTTTTTTTTTAATCTATTGGTATGCTTATAGTTGACTTCATCAAGTTTTTGAGCATTATACATATTATTATTATTAGTAGTAGTAGTTTTATGGGTTTTTTTTTCTTTTTTCTTTTCTTTTTTTTCAAGGCCTGACTAAGCTCGTTGGGTTACGCTGCTGGTCAGGCATCTGCTTGGCAGATGTGGTGTAGCGTATGTGGATTTGTCCAAACGCAGTGACGCCTCCTTGAGCTACTGAAACTGAAACTGAAACTGAAACAGCCAAACCAGAACATGAGGGGGATACCTTAACACAACAGCACTTCAACAACACCGAGGCTCCCTCATCACGGAACTAACCTTTAACCTTGTGAGGACCAGAATCAGCCACCAAACAGGTAACCCCGCTCCCCCAGGACGCAGCCCGTGTGGCGAGGCCAAGTGCAAGACCTGTGCCCACATCGATGCCTCCACAGCCTTTGCGGGGCCCCAAGGCCAGTTCATCCCTCGGTCCAATTACACTTGCAAGTCAACGGACATTGTGCATATTTTGACCTGCACTCTGTGCCACAAGCTCTATGTGGGTGAGACCTACCGGACATTAAATGAGCGTTTCTCAGAGCACCTTCGCTCAATGCGGCTGACCTACAGTGACCCCATAGGTCAACACTTCAACAGCCCATTGCACAACTACACGCATGCAAAGGTGGCAGCTGTATGGCAGAACCCAAGCGACAGAGCATACCAAGCACATGGAGTCCCACGTGATCAGCCGCCTGGGGACCATCCAGCCTGCAGGCATCAACACCAGAGTGATGGACCGCTAGTGGCCCTGGGCCCTCTTTCTTTTTTCTCTGCTCCTGTCCCCCTGCAATCCACCTTCAGACACACACACACTCTTTCTCTCTCTCCCCCTCTATCTCTCCCACTTTTTCTCTCCTCCCCCTCTCTCTCCCTCTCTCCCTATTTCTCACTCCCTCTCTCCCCCCACCCTTTTCTTTCTCTCCCCTTACACACACACACACACACACACTGACCAACACACACATTCTTACACCTTTTCAACTTTTGGCGAACTGCAACCCTCCTTGCCCCCCCCCTCCACCCTCCAGTGTTTAACCATCCCCCCTTCTTTTCCTTTGTAAATATTGCTCACCTTTTTCTTTTTTGTCCTTTTTTTCTTTTTCTTTTTGATTACTCCTCACAGTTTTTAGTTTTACCTCTGTCTTGGTTTTGTCCTCTATTTTCTTCTCCATTCTCTACTTTTCTCCCCAAGAAGAAGGGCCTCGGGCCCGAAACGTAGGGAAACTCCTTATCATTGGACAAGTTACCACCTACAGGTCAGTCTGACCCATGTTTTCGCCTTTTTAACCTTTACAATATTGATGTTCCTTTCTAAACAACTTTATAAAGGAAATCCCATCCGATACCAAAGCAAACAAAAACCCCAGTTCATTTGCTTCGAGAAGGGCAGTTAATCGCAATGTAGACAGACTATGTAGGATAAACTGGCGAAGTTAGAGGAACATTGAAATTGTCCGACACACTGGATACAAAGCAAAACTGGCGAACTGCATCGCAAATGTATGTTTGACTTGACAAAGCTTGTTGTTTATACCAAGAACCAACGCTCGAACACTCTTGGTAGCAGTTGATAAGATTGAGACTTGAAAAGCAATCGCTTCGCTGGAAAAGCTAATAGGAAATGATAACAGCGTGTGGACCTCCATGGTTTCTAACGTGTTCATGTGCTGGTGACAAAGATGTGTTTCTCCCCCCAGACCTCGTCCATACCTACACATTGATGCAACGTGTTGATCAGGTCTCGGGAGCCCATGAAAGGCTTAAAATCCTTGCTTAAGAGACATGAAGAGAGGAAGAGAAAGAAGAGGGGAAGAAGAGAGATATATAGATAAAGAGACAGACAGCAGAAACAAAGAAAGACAGACAGAGGCAAAGCTGACACACACAGAGAAAGACATACACAGACAGAAAGAAATTCCCTGCCAATTCTGAAACAACAATAGCAAAAGAAAATCTATTTCCGATTAAGCCCGCACCAGACCGCAGCTCCAGAACAACTCCAGGAGCAAAGCGGTCGGCGAAAAAGCTCAGCTGGGAATTTATGCCTGAAGTAATGCTCTCCCTGGGAACCTCCACATAAAATGGTGATTTTGGAACTCAATGGCTCAGCAAACCTGAAGTTATTTTTGTCACCGACTGTGGCACAAGGGCACTTTTTTTTAGTATTCTGTCATTTCGGCGTTTTTTCTGTCCCGCAATGGGAAAAGGACTTGAATTTGCCGAATAATTCAACTTATCTTCTTTCTTCTTGGACGGGTTTAGCTCCACGGCATTCCATGTAGACCATACTTATGAAAAAACAACCTTTGTTGTTTCGACAACCTTAGCTGACACATAGGTTTAAATTCTGAGCTAAGCGTTGTGGCATCTATCTCGCAACGAGTTATTTGAAGTGATCAGAAGGGCAGCAGGTAACGCGAAGATTTAATTTTAATCATGAAGCAACCTTCGTTTACAATGAAATAAGCGGAATTGTGGTGTATATTTGTGATGGTAGCAATGAGAAGATCAGAACACGTGGAATACACACATTCATTACAAACATCGTCCTGTCGCAATTATGTTGCGATTTGATAATAGTTGCAGAACTAAACATTGGGATTCAAATAAAAGTTGTCCGCGACAATCCGTTTTCCGCTTAAAACATAGCACAGTCTGGAGATGTCTCTTCAAAATTACACTGAGCGCTCCATCAACAGTAAACAATGCAATCGAGACAAAAACAAAAACAAATAACACCGTTTCCACAGTGACCCAGACCGAGGCAATGTAGGTCAATGTATGTGAACAGCACGCTTTGTCAAATCAGCCACAATCACATCTACTATGAAGTGTCGGGCATAGTAACAGCTGCTCGAATCTACAAACAGATCACAATTATCCACTTACGGGAGGATGTGACAGCGGGGTAACAAAAAGTGTCGGTGAACACAAAATTACGACACGCGTACGTATATACAGAGAAATGGGGATATAGTTTGGGACACACACACACAGTGAGAGAGAGAGAGAGAGAGAGAGAGAGAGAGAGAGTTCTTGAAGAAAGAATGGGCTATCTTCCAACGATCTCCCTTCAAGAACCAGGTCGGAACTTCACTTCCTTGATCGATTTCAGCTCTTTCAGCTCTCACATCTCCCCAGGTTCAGTTTCATCACAACAACGAGCGATCGATACAAACAAAGAACCACGGACAATCAGACAGACACAAAAAAAGAAAAAAAAGGAAAAAAAAGACAACAGGGAGGGAAGGACAAAATAAAAGGGAAAAAAGAAAGGAAGGAGGACAGAAAGAAAGAAGGAATGGAAGAGGTAAGGGAAAATGAAATGGAAAGAAAGAGAAAAAAACAACAACACAAGTATGACGGGCAGAAGGAAGGAAAGGAAAATAAGGAAGAAATGGAAAGAGGGAGCAGAGGAAGAATGAAAACATAAGGAAGGAGGAAAGAGAGAAAGAAAAAAGATGCAATGAAATAGAGAGGGCAGACAGGAATCAGCAGACAGTGAGGAAGAAAATGAAGGAGATAAAGGGGTGTGGGTGAGTGTGTTGCGGGGGGAGGGGCGGGAGAGATGAGGGGTATGGGTGGCCGCAAGAGGGAAAATGAAGCGAACACAATAAACACTCTGTTTTCAGCATGCCTGATGCTTGTGTTGTTCCACAGCCTGTTGTTGAGCCTGCCAAAGGCGGAGCTGGCCTTGGCGATGCGCAGCGTCACTTCTGCATCAAGGGCTCCGTTGCTGCATAGGGTACTGCTCAGGTAGCAAAACTTCTCGACTGACTTGAACTCTGTGTAATCGATCTTGACTGCAGGTGGGGGGGAGGCACTGGCGTTCTGTGAGCTAGCTGGTTGGTACATGGACTCGGTCTTGCTGAGGCTGATGGTGAGTCCAAAGCGCCTGCAGGAGGTAGAGAACCTGTCCATAATGAACTGCATGTCCTCATGGGTGTGTGCAGCAAGCGCGCAGTCATCAGCGAAGAGGAACTCTCTCAACAGTGCCTCAAACACCCTGGACCTGTCATGGAGTCGCCGCAAGTTGAAAAGTTTGCCATCTGTGCGAAAATGAATGTAGATGCCCCGGTCACAGTCTTGGAAGGTGTCAATCAGAATGGCAGAGAAGAGAATGGAGAACAGTGTGGGTGCCAGGACGCAGCCCTGCTTCACTCCATTTACCACAGGGAAAGGATCCCATATGCCAGTATTTTCCTGTACTCTCGCCTACATGCCATCGTGGAATAACGCAATCAGCTGGATTAGGCTCTCTGGGCAGCTGAACTTTAGGAGGCTCTTCCACAGACCACGGCGGTTCACCGTGTCGAAGGCCTTAGTCAGGTCTACAAAGATCATGTGGAGCTCCTTGTTCTGCTCACGGCACTTCTCTTGCATCTGACGTACGGCAGACGCCATGTCACATGTTCCCCTGCCTGAGCGGAAGCCGCACTGTGCTTCAGGGATGACTGTGTTGGAGACATGGTCAACCAGTCTGTTCAGTATGATGTGGGTGAAGATCTTGCCAGCGATGCAGAGGAGAGAGATTCCAATGTGGTTATCGCACAATGTTTTGTCTCCCTTCCGTTTGTAAATGTGGACAATTGAAGCATCCTTGAAATCCTGGGGGACCTCCCCTCTCTTCCAGATAGACTGGAACAGGGCGGTCAGCTTGTCTGTCACCACCTCGCCTCCATGCTTGTAGATGTCAGCCTGGATTCCATCCGCTCCTGGTGCTTTTCCTGACGTTGTCAGCTTCAGGGCCTTCCGGGTATTGGTGTGAGGGGCAGCTAGCAAGTCACTGACTGGTAGCTGTGGGAGGGCTGCAATTACCTCGTCAGATACGGATTAGTCCCTGTTGAGGAGGGTGTTGAAGTACTCTGCCCAGCGGGCAAAGATGTCTTTCTTGTCTGTCAGGAGGGTGGTCTGGTCCAAGGCTCGGACAAGGGGTTGATCCTGTGACTCTCGGCCCATACACAGCTCGCAGACCATCATGGAAGGTCTTCATGTCGTGAGCATCAGCAGCGGACTGAAGCTCTTCGGACTTTCTCTCCCACCAGGTGTTCATCTCACGCAGGCTCTTCTGTACGAGTTGCTTGGTTTGCAAGAACTGGTTCTGCTTCCTCTGGCAGTCTTTACTGGAAATGTGATCCCAATGCCGTATATGCAGTGTGTTCAGGAGCTTGGAGATTCCAGAATTGTTCTCGTCAAACCAGTCTTTGTGGCTCCTCTGTACAAAGCCGAGTGTGTCAGCTGCTGCTGTGTACACAGCATCTCTAAAGGTGCTCCATACCTCTTCTACATCAGTCGATGCAGGAATTTCTTGGAGAGCTGCTTGGATTTGCTGCTGCAGCACGTCCTTGGTGATAGGGAGGCGGTGGATGTTCAGCTTCCTAGAGGGCTTCTGCCTGGCTGGACGGAGCTTGCGTGCAAGTCTGACGTTCATCTTGCTGCGTATCAGGTGATGGTCCGACCAAAAGACTGCTCCTCTCATGCAGCGTGTAATGGAAACATCACCTCTGTCCCTCTGTCAGACAATCACATAGTCCAGCATGTGCCATTGCTTGGAGCGGGGGTGCATCCATGTGTTCTTGTACTTGTCCACTTGTTGGAAGAGAGTGTTAGTGATGGTCAGTCCATGCTGCGCGTAGAGCGAGATCAGAAGCAGTCCGCTGGAGTTGCACTTGCCAGTGCCATGCTGTCCTAGGACTTTTGGCCACGAGGAGAAGTCCACGCCGACCTGGGCATTGAAAACCCAAACGATGATCAGCCTGTCCTTTCTGTCTACCACTGAAATGGTGCGTTTGAGCTCCTCGTACAAAAGATTCTTTGATGTCATCAGGGTTGGTCATCGTCGGGGCATAGCAGCTGATGACTGTGGTGAAGCGATCCTTGAAAAGCTTCAGACGCAGGGTCATCAGCCTATCGTTTATTCCACATGGAAGGCTGTCAAGCTGTCGTGCAAATTTGGTTTGTATGGCAAAGCCCACGCCTGAGGTTCTTGGGGTGCCGTCTGGCTTCC
>NC_134897.1:3938664-3973664 GCF_041734735.1 Babylonia areolata
GGTCCTAGAGAGGAACAACCCAGCATCGAAAGCATGTTGATCCAGTTGCAGCTATGCTGGACAGGACACATTGTCCACATGACAGACAGGATCCCGAAGATGCTTTTACATGGGCAACTGAAGGAAGGCCACCATAAACTTGGAAGACCCTGCAAGTGCTTCAAGGACACCTTGAAGACAAACCTCAAAGCCTGTGACACAGACATTGCTTCCTGGGAAACTGATGCCCTTGACCGTTCTCGCTGGAGAATGCTGTGCTCTTGTGGCATGAAGACATTTGAAAACAAGAGAATGCTGGCTATTAAGGAGAAGTGTCAGCAAAGGAAGCAGGGCTCAACTTCTGGAGACGGTTTCCCTTGCAACACCTGTGGGAAGTGCTGCGCATCCAGAATCGGCCTCTTCTCCCATATGAGGACACACACCGACAGATAAGCCTGCCTGCCTACTCATCCATCGGACCGACAGGAGACTCCATCATCATTGCACATGCTGATATCAGTTATGATGCTACAGTGTTTTACTGATTCTCATTACTCTAACATGTGTGTAGTACTCAGTTGCGATTAAAAGATAGTGTTGGATTAATATCAGTTATTGGTTAAAACCAACTGGTATGTATCACAGTCTGTTAATTGTAATTTAGTTATCATGCCCTCTCCTATATAGCTTACTCCAGTATAGTGCTACATGATAAACTGATTCATTTGTGTCACTTTGACACAGTATAAGCTTTACCTAATCTATACTGTCAGTGTACTTTCACTAAATCAGCACAGCTTCAATCACTTCAACTGCACTATTTAAATGTATTAGAAATGTCATTTGATGTCAGTTGTTTGGTCTTTACATGTATGCATTATCTCATCTTATGTTGTTGCTTATCCCAAACCGAGTGATAGTCTTTCTATGTAATATGTATGCATGTGCTTTACTATTCACTTGTGCTGACATGTTGTGCTTAAAGACATATTGTTTCTTTTGTCTCGTCAGTGCACTGTTTTCTTGTCTTTTCTTCTTCTCAACTTCAAAATAACTATTGTAGAAATAAAACAATAGAAAACCCTTTTGTGACTGGCCTCTATATGTTCCTGGCCTGTTTAGTTCTTTTGTACCGTACCCTTCCCTTATATACCACTCGGGTACACGGCTACATATGTCTTCCAGTAAAAATGACTTGCAGAAAAATAACTGTAATCTACTTTCGAATGGGTCAGCCAAAAGCTTAAGTTCGGTTCCCAAGTCGATGTGGAAGCTTTCACAATCTCTGGTTGGTGTTTCCAGTACAGGCCTGAGGCGCAACAAAGAACATTTTCTCAGTCTGAATCCTAGCCTGAACGCTTTCTTTGAACTAAAAAAGCTGTGATAAAAAAAAGTTGGCATTGTAGCTTCTGTTTCATTCTGAGCAGAGATGACCACCAAGCTCAAATAAAGCTGTACCCACACCACGAACCAACCACCCATAGTGTTCCTGCCCTGTTTGGTTCAATCCACAGCCATCTGGCAAAGACAGGGAGATGGACAAACAGACGATTGGATCAAATGGACCATTTCGATCCCCTTCTGAGGTAGGTTCTGGAAAAAATGGAAGTGTTGGTGTGAGGAGGCTTAAGTACATCAGTGACTTCAATAGTCAGAGTTCCATTCTCCCCAACAAGGTCTGGATCACGCCATCAACAATTTGGGTCCAAAATATACGAAAGAGGAAAGGACAACGTAAAACAGAAGGACTGTAGCTCGCTGTGTACAGAAGAAAGACCAACAGACAGAAGGAAGGCAAATACCAAGGCAGTCATTTAGCTATGCAAAATCAAAAAAGGTTATCGTATCCATTCCCGGTACTAGCATAGACAGAGTGGGGTGCAAGGGAGGGAGGTGGGAAGAGAGAAGAAGAAGAAGATGATGATGATGATGATGATGATGAAAAAAAGAAAGAAAGAAGGAGGAGCGAGACGGACAGGAAAACAGACGAAAAACAAAATAACTTTCGGCAATCCACCATTTCTACATACACATTTTCAATGCTAACACAATGTGTCAGAATATAACGAGATTATCCGCCTCGTTCATCATGGACGTGTCTGAATCCTGCAATCTTTTCGATTACATAAAATACCTGTGTCCCGATAGAAAAACGCATGGCACACTTCCTAAATTCTAAAATCATTATGGATCTCTCTCTCTCTCTCTCTCTCTCTCTCTCTCTCTATATATATATATATATATATATATATATATCACACACACACACACACACACACACACACACACACACACACAGAGAGAGTTGGCCTTCTGCCAGGCATTTAACGCTTGTTAAGACCTTATCATAGGTAGCATCAAATATATTTCCATCACCCCAACGGGAGAATGGACAATTGGAATGATGTGCCAGTTTATTGATGATTTCTCAAATCTCTCTCTCTCTCTCTCCCTCTCTCAGAAAAAACGGCCTGAAACCACTGATATCATTCAACCTAACAAGTCAGTTACCTCATTTTTAACGAAGTTGCTACTGACTTCATTTTTAACCTTCCATGCCACTGACCTCATCTATAACCAAACTGGTCAATGAACTAATCTACGACCTAAAATGCAGATATTTAATAAAACTCCCTCTTCACTTGTGCATTCACACAAAAGAGGGGAATGGGGCAAAAAGACAGCTGGAATATAACAAGAAAGGAATATAGAAAGGAGAGACAAGAAATGAAATGATAAGCAAGTACAGGCATATAACCAAGACAAGTGGAAATGAAGTTTACGGATAAGATTTAGAGTAAAACAAGGGCAGAACAAATCAACCAAAAATATAGAAATGGGAGAGAAGCGAGGACAGAACAGTCATCAACAGCAACACGTGGACACCTAAGACAAAAGAGATATGAATCCATGAATAAGACACTCGGGATATCAATTCAAAAGGAAAAGGAAACCAATAACAATAATGATATGGTCAAGACAAGAGGGAAAGAACTCAACACAAAAGAGCATGACCAGGAGCAAGAAGCAGGAAAATTAACCAACCTTACAAACCAACACCCATCTCAGAGTTGAAATCGAGGAACGAAGAAATGGCGGAAAAGACAGAGGAATAATGCACAGTAAAAAGGGGGTGCAAAACAAAATGAAGTAGAAAGAAAGGGCGGGCGATGTATAACCTCTGCACACAACTATCCGTTTCATCAGCAACAAACCAGGAGGGGAGGGGAGTCATTTATCCCCTTGACTCTGACATAAGAAGGGCGGCAGTGATTAAGGAAGGCAGCATGCAACGGTGACTGCTACAACGGGAAGTCACATTAAAAGAGGTGAATATTCATCACAGCAGAAACCTCGTAACGCTGACGTTATCTCCCTTCAACACGACGCCACCGTTCGAGCCCTTTTCCTGGCCAAACCGGATCCAAAATGAGTCCATTGATTTTCCGTACCGTACCGGCTTTTCGTTTCTCCTCCGCGAAGGGTAGATAATTGGAAATGTACGGACAGGCACTGATGTGAAACTTGACAAAGTGCATAGAAAATTAAGGTGAGAGATACACGGCATTGGTCTATTGGGCTGAGACACTCATAGGTCAAGAAGCAAAACTTGACAAAGTAGACAGAAGATTAATGCAGAAGACACAAGGGTACTGAAATATAATGGCCGACATACATGCAAGACAAGACAAAAACTGGAAGACTCCGGTAATGAAATAAAAACGGGTCAAGAGAGTGTACTACAAAAATGAGAAGACACCCAAACTAACAAAGTGGATACAAGAAAAGATGGCTACACCCTGACATAACCAAGCACAAATAGGCAAAACTGATGAAATATTAAAGTGGGTAGACACAGGTAACCAAGCGGACGAAAGATCAGCGAGTTAACGAATTCGGCTCTAAAGCCAAACTTTAAATAAGTGGGTAAAAGATCAGAATGGATAGACACTGAAGTACAAAGTTGGACATATTCTAGAAGTAGAAATAAGGGCAAGCATGAATCAAGTGCCAATAAATATGCTGTAAAATTAAGCTTGGTGTTCGCGGCAATGCAAAAGTAAACGTCAACAAAGTAGACACGATATGAAAGCAAAAAGACAGGCATTTGGAATGGTGGATACACGGGGGAACAGGCTGGAAATATATAAACGCCAAACATAACATCCAGATGAGAATGTTAAGGGATCCAGCAAAGAACGTAATAATTTATTACAAGTAAAATTAATCATAGTGTTCACAATATGTCAACAATTCCATTTGCAGAACTCACAAGAATGTGGATATCAAACAAGTAAAATTAATGGACGTGTTGACCATAATCCTCTTTCCTCAGAGAGAGGGAGAGAGAGAGAGGAGAGAGAGGGGGGAGAGAAAGAGAGAGAGAGAGGGGGGAGAGAGAAAGAGAGAGGGAGAAAGAGAGGGAGAGAGAGAGGGCGAGAGGGAGAGAGGGAGAAAGAGAGAGAGAGGGGGGAAGAGAGAAAGAGAGATGGAGAGAGAGAGAGGGGAGAGAGAGAGGGAGAGAGAAAGAGAGAGAGAGGGGGAGAGAGAGAGACAGAGAGGGAGAGAGAGAGGAGAGAGAGAAAGAGAGAGAGAGGGGGAGAAAGGGAGAGAGAGTGGGGGGAGAGAGGGAGAGACAAAGAGAGAGAGGGGGGGGAGAGAGAGACGGAGAGACAGAGGGAGAGAGAGAGGGGGGAGAGAGAGGGGGGGGAGAGAAAGAGAAAGAGAGAGGGGGGAGAGAGAGAGAGAGGGGGAGAGAGAAAGAGAGAGAGGGGGGGAGAGAGAGTGAGAGAGAGAGGGGGAGAGAGAGAAAGAGAGAGAGAGAGGGGGGAGAAAGAGAGAGAGATAGAGAGGGAGAGAGAGAGAAAGAGAGAGAGTGGTAGATTATCAGATGGAAACAGCACGAGGCCAGTTCGATGAACATCCATTGAGGAAATTATATAAGATGTGAAGCTTCAAACTTTTTTTTGTTGTTGTTTTCCTTTTTTTTGGCGGGAAGGGATGGGGATAGGGAGCATCTGAGAGAGTAGAAACTTGAAATCCATGAGCTGGTGGCTGATGAGGCCAGTGCGGGACAGGCAGGTCCGTCCGCAGCGGCTGCTGGGTCGGGTGCTGTGATGTCATGAGATTTTTTTGTTTGTTTGTTTTTAGTTTTGTTTTTGTTTTTTTTTCCTTTTCCGTTTTTTCCTTCGGGTAGGATCTGCGTGAGTCCTCGTAAGAAATAACTTGGCGGAAGGTGTGTCGCCAGGTCGCACGATCTGCGGCTAGAGTGGACCACTGGACCACTGGCCATGGTCAATGTGGTGGATGCTGAAGGATTTCTTCAAAGAGTTCATGTACCTCTTTTGGGGCGCCCCTGTGTCACAGTGGCCAGTGGAACGTTCCCCGAACAGCACAGTCTTGGACAGGCAGTGGTCCTCCATCCTGAATACATATCCAGCGCAGTTGTGTCTTCATGAGCATGACCTCGATGCTAGTGACTTCCGCTTCTCTGATGACTTTGGTGTTGGTGACAAAGTCGCTCCAGCTGATGAGGATGGTGCAGAGGCCAGTGATGGCGATCGGTGACCCACGACTCGGAGCCGTAGAAGAGGGTGGTCAGAACAACGGCTCTGTACACGTCGTTCTTTGTGCCTTTCTTCAGGTGATTGCTGTTCCAGATATATCTATGCAGCCTGCCAAAGTCGCTGTTTGATTTGCAAGTTTATTGCCAATTTCTTTGTCGACTTTGGTAGCTAAACTGGTGACTCGCTTCAGATGACCGCAACAGCTGGAGAAGCACTCTCAAGAATCAGCTACGGACTGGTAAAGACAAACTGTCAGCTGCTGCAGCAGAAAAGCGAGCTCGCAGAAAAGGGACGGCAGCCAACAGACCAGCATCAGCTTACACATGTGACCGCTGCGACAGAGACTGTCTCTCTCACATCGGTCTCTACAGTCACAGGCGACGGTGCTTGGTCCAAGCAGACAGCCCAATTAGACGTTAGGTCGGATATACTCTATCCATGGTCAGCCATGAACGGAGGAGGCCTACTACTACTGGGTTCGATTTTACATCCAGACAGCTAAACGTCACAATGGGCATTTATTCAAGTGGCTCCGATGCTAACTACAGTGTTATAAACACCGTAATTATCACTGGCAGTGAGAAAGCGCACATTTGTTGTCTTATGAATATCTTTCTCACTTAATCCTTTGCTTTTGCTAAACATGAGCATGACCAAGAACCCGTTTGACGTTGAATAAATTGAAGGCCACAAATACAACACATATTGAAAGAAAACATTGTCTGTCATTGCAAAGAAAGATCCTGTCCTGCCCTGCAAACAAGATTATAAATATTCTATCACTTTCACATCTGCACGTAAATGCCTTTACAAAATATATCTTCCGTGCTAGAGATATGGTTGTTGATGAACTACGGATACATAGATGTGGACTAGAGCTACGGTTGTTGAAGAACTACGGATACATAGATATGGACTGAGACCTTAATAATTGTCATTTGAAATAACAACACGGTTGGTATACAAAAGTAAAGACCAAACCACTTGTAGGTACAAAAATACGACTCACATATACCTAAGTATGTCCAAAGCGTCTTTGGTAACAATTTAATTCCCTAAAAGAAATGAGAGTGAGAGAGACAAACAGTCATACGGAATGACAGATAAAGAAGCAAAGATATGTTGCTAAGAATCACCCGTATCACAACCACCATCAGAACAAAAAACAAAAATGTAAATGAAAATCTATTTCCGATCAGGCCCGCACAATAACCTCAGCTCCCGAACAATTCCCAGGAGCAAAGCGGTGGGGAAAATGGCTCTGCAGAGAATTTATGCCTAAAGTAATTGTCTCCCTGGAAACCTCTGCATAAAACGGCTATTCTGGAACGGAATGTCTCGGCAAACCTGAAGCTGTTTCTATCGTTGACTGTAGCACAAGGGCACTGGCTCTTGTAGGGCGTGCAGCCATTTTGGAGCATCTTTTATCCCGGAAGCGGGAAAGAGACTTGATGCTGCTGAATAATTTTGCTTTTGTCTTTCGGTTATCTTCTTTCTTCTGAGATAGGCTAAGCTCCGCAATCTTTCTTGCTGTTTACCAGGGGAATAAGCGACAACATTAGGAAAAGATAAAATAATAAATAAATAAATAAATAAATAAATAATATTGGTTTCAACCCTGAGTAAAAATTCTTTCTTGAAGAGATTAGAGCGCTGTGCGTAATTCATATGTCGAATATTTCGTTAAAATGTTATCAAAGAACGTTTACTTGTAAATCGGATTAGAGGAGATTGCTTAGTTGACAATGCTGGGTGTCTTGTATGTGAATAATACCATAATACCAAAAAGTAACTCTCTCTCTCTCTCTAGCTCTCTCCGCCCCTGTGTGCCGTGCCTGTCTGACGCGAAACAATAATTCTCATCATAAAGATCATGAAATGCAGAAGGAAAGAGATATACAGACAGACAGAGACAGATATAGAAACAGATACGGTGAATATCTACTGGAAAATGTATATATACAAAAAGAGAGTAATATTCTAAAACCACACTCGACTCGCTCTCTCTCTCTCATTCTCTCTGTGTCTCGCTGTCTGTCTCTCTCTCTCTCTCTCTCTCTCTCTCTCTCTCTCTCTCTCTCTCTCTCTCTCTCTCACTCACTCTCAACACAGAGACAGCACTTAAAGAAAAGGGAAGGAATCTTCCAGTGATCTCCATCCCTAAAGGACCAGGCCCAGAACTTCACTTTCTTAAATCGAATTCTAATCTCAACTCTCACATCTCTCCCGGATCATTTTCATTACAACCAGTGATCGATGCAGGGATCTACGGACAAACAATCAGACAAACAGAATGGAAGGCACACAGAAAAAGGGGAAAGAAAGAAAGACAGAACAAAGGAAGAGAAGAGTAAAAGAAAAAATAATTTTTATAGAAAAAGAAAAGATACAAGTTATGAAGGAAGGGGAGAAGAAAAAAAGTTGGCAAAGAAATGGGAGGGAAAGGAAAAAATAAAGAGCTGAAGGGAAAAGGGAAAAATGAAGTGAGAAAGAAGAAATGAGAACGCGAGAAAGAAAGGAAGAGAGAAATAAAAGAAGAAGCTGGGCAAGGAAAGCGGGAGTGAGGAAGACAGAAAGCAAGCAGATCAAATGAGGGGATGGGGATCGGAGGAGGGGGGCGGGGGGGGGGAAGTTTCGTGAAAAAAAGAAGGCAAACAAAGAAGACAAACGAATAGAATAAACACTGTGCCTTCAGCATACGACAGAACAGACCCAGGCGAGAGGAAAGGAGGAGGAATAATCATGCAGTTGTAAATAAAGACATTTCTTTTCAAATGGAAATCATATAGACCAGAGTTGAGCGCTTGTTGTTTCTGGCTGATGATGCTGAAGATAACAGTGATGGTGGTGGTAGTGGAGGCCGTCGACGTCAGGATGTGTGCATGCTGCATATTAATACAATTAATATATAACGTCGGTAATGGCTCGGCATTTAACATTATTTTATGCTGTTTAAAGTGCCTTTAATAATATAGAACAATTACCATCAGCTATCTGTCACAAAAGACATCCAGCGAGTTGAAACGTGCAAATCAATCATAAGTTCATATATACAGCTTAAAAAGCACATTTTCAAACTATGTAAACAATACAATCGTGAAGGAAATAATGTTTGGACTTTTATTAAATACTTTTGAAAAGGAAAACAAAAGATACGCCGAGTGTGTGTGTATGAGTGAGTGAGTGAGAGAGAGTGTGTGTGTGTGTGTGTGTGTGGAGAGAGAGAGAGAGAGAGAGAGAGAGAGAGAGAGAGATCCGTGTAAACATTCCAGCGGTTGTACTGTACAGAAAGACACGTGCGTGACAAGCCTTTGAAGAGGCCCTTGTATCAACTGCGAAAAAATGCCGAAACAGTTTTCTTTTCTTTTCTTTTTTTCACATTTAGCACTTTTTCCTTATATTTTGTGAATCGACAGCACACTGAATTATTACATTTAACAAGCTGTTATCAAAAACTAAAATTTACTATGAAATTCTGGTTTCCATCAATAACACATCTTGCATTTTGTCTATTCTTCCTTTGATTGTTGGTTGATACATCTTTGTAAGAATCAAACATTTTCATCTCTTCTATTGCCATTCATTCAGGTCACGTGTACAGACATTTCCCAGCCAGAAAGCCTTTCGCCAGAAACACGATCAGTGAACAGAAAACACTTTGAAAATCTTCCGGCATCCAGCCGACACGTGCAGCTATGTCAACGAACCATCCCTTGAGGCCTGGGAAATACCAGAATTCTGAGTTCAACCTGAAGTCTGGAACTCTGACCACCAGCTGACAGTTCCAGAAATTAAGAGAAAACCCCCTGAATTTGATATTATTTCTGGATTCTGCACTTCGTACAACATACGAATTTACATCTGTGAACAAATTTCGCCAGCCTTGGCTGTAATTCTTTTAGTAGGATCAATTCACAAGGCTTGTTAATGTTTTGAAAACGAAATGGGTGAATATTAAAAAAAACACAATGTGCCCATGCTCGAGATATAAATCATCCATACCATAAATTGGGAAACAAAGAAAAGGGAATATAAAGAAACAGCTACAGACAGGCATGGACATAGACAGAAGCAGAGACAGGACTCTATTCAGAACAATCGTAAACACGAAACAAATAAAACTGCTCTTATATCATGAACAAGGTCTGCACCCAGACGTCACCTTTACAAAAAAACATTTCATGTGTAATCCTATGCAAACGACAGAGGCTGAGGTAGAAACTTTATGCCAATAAGAACATTCCCAACATAGCATGGCTGTTCCGAAAAGAGAAACACTCACCAGACCTGGCTCTCTGCTTGTCGTAGATTGTGGGACATGACATTGTTTATTGCAACACATGCCAGCGATTTGGAACGCTGCTGTTAAAGCCAGGGACAACTACGTGCTGCAAAATACCAGCCGTCGTGGCGAAGTGGTTGGCGTCGCGGACTGACGGCTGGGAGAACGCGGGTTCGATTCCAAGCGAAGATGATTTGTTTGTTTTTCGGCCCACGGCCGGCTCCTACCGAGTGCTGAGTGTGCTACTGGCTTAAATGGGAAGAGTGGGACCACACAGTCCAGTATCATCCACTTCACGGATGTGTCTTTGGGTATGTTGCTCAACATTCCTGACCAACGCTACAAGTGTCTGTATCTCTCCGGCCTAGTTAACACGGGCATTGTTATGAAAGGAAGCGTAGAATACAGCTCTGTCACGTGCTCCCAAACCTAAATGGACCTCTGTAGCAACATCGTTATTATCAGCATTCTCCTCCTTCATCAAGAAACAATATGTTCCAAATTTTGTGGCCTTTCATGCCCTGCTGTGATGGTGATCTCAGTTTCGACCCCACTCCCACCCCCTCCACTTCCGTGCTAGGGCGAGTCCTGTCAAGGCCTTCGGTGTCGGCAGATTCATGAGGGACTGCCTGTTACTGCAAGGATGTGGTGGCGGTCTCCACTCTAGATGGGACGCTCACTGAGTCTGGCTCCGCGACTAGCCTATTATTGTCGTCAGTGGGGGGCTTAGCATGTGATGTCCAAAGCACGTTAAATCATGATTCTGTGTTCTCTCTGCGCTATTTTCCCTCATCCTTTATGTTAAAGATTCGTCATTTCTCTTGGCTGTGGAAATTTTGGATTGTGTTATTCTGTGACTATTCTGAGAAAGTCAAATTTATGAGTCAGGAATTCCATGACAAATTCGCTGATTCGGTTAAGAGGTGGAAAGTGTTTCCTTCAGTAGATCAATACATCAATACATTTCAGAAGAACATCTGTTTACTAATAAACAACGTGCCTAAACACCTCGCGGATAACGTCATCAGGCATGGGGTCATCAGCTGTAGGGGCTGTCAGGTTTGTAGACAAACAAATCGTTCCAATGACTTTGACAAATCAGTTAAAGATATTTCCAAACTTACAAGGTGACTAATGTTGCGTGTATAGGAAAGTTCAGGGAAATAACTCTCTCACTCTCTCTCTCTCTCCATCCATCCCCCCTTTCCTCCATCCATTCATATCTTCCTGTGCGTAAATCCGCGTTTTGATAAGTATCAGTATCAGTACCACATGGAGGCGTCACTGCGTTCGGACAAATCACATACACTACACCACATCTGCTAAGCAGATGCCTGACCAGCAGCGTAACCCAACGCGCTTAATGATAGGAGAACAGAAAAGTGAGACAGACAGACAGAGAACGCCGAGACAGACATGCAGCTATTATTTTCTGAGAAATGTTTACATCACCAAAGATACGGGAATGTTCTGAGACCACACACACGCACGCACACAGAGAGGAAGGAATCTTACAGCTTCAAGGACCTGACCCGGAACTTCAGTTTTTCCGTCCAGCTCCATTCTCAGCTCCCACATCCCCGAGGTTGTGTTTCATGACAACAACCAGCCACCGATGCAATCAAAGAACCACTGACAGACAGACATACTGGCAGGTAGCCAGGATTAAAAAAAATACACAGATGAGGAAGAACTAACTGAAAGGAAAGAATGGAACAAGAATGGAGGATAGAGAGTGAAAGGGAAAAAAGGAAGGGAAAAAAAGAAAACAGCTCATCAAAAAGGACGTACTTGTGAAAACATGAAGATGTAGGGAGAAGGAAAGGAGAAAGAGAGAAAGAATGAAGGGGGAAAAGTAAGGTCTAAATGAGAGGAATGAAAACAAAATTAGAGTGGAAGAAAAAGAAACACAGAAAGGAAGGAAAGAAGGTAGAGGAAATGAGAGAAAGAAAAACTGAAACGGAAGGAATGTAGTATGGGTGAAGATGGGAAAAAAACAAGGAAAGAAAAAGCGGAGAAATATGGAATGAAGGGAAGATAAAACTGAAAAAAAAAGAAGAAAGGGAATGACGACAGAAATTGATGGAAAATAGCATCGTTTGAAAAAAAAGAAGGAAAATAAAAAGAAGGAAAGAAGAAAGGACAGAAAGAATATAAAAAGAAAGACATTAAAAAACAGATAACTAAAAAGGACTGAAGGAAAGAAATGGAGGCAGGGAAGGAGAGGGGAAGAGAAGGGAGAGAAAGAAACAGAGGAGAGAGAGAGAGAGAGGTGGGGGGCGAGAGAGAAAGAAACCAAGAGAGAGAGAACGAGAGAGAGAGGGAGAGAGAGAGAGAGTCTCACACGCACACTTACACGAGGTTATTGAATAAGTCACAGTCACTTTTAATGATGGTTCACAGTCGACAAATATGTCACTATTTACATGAGAAAAAATGAAGACGAGAGTCCTCTGTACAAAGGAAGAAGTAAAGAAAGCAAACAGAATAAACACCTTGCCTCCAGCATGCGTGGGGACACACTGAGGCTACAGAGGAAAGGAGGACGAGTAATCATACAGATCAAAACATCCATTTCTTGTCAAATGGAAATAATAAGGACTAAAGGAGGGTGGCTTTCGCTTCTGGCTTTTGATGCCGCGCATGATGATTGTGGTGGCGGCGCTGGTTGTCGTCGTCGTGTTGACAACAATGGTGAAGTTGATAACAATGATGATGATGATGATAAAGAGCAGAGGGTAAAGTTTGTTGTTGTTGTTTTCTTTTACCCTTTTTTCCTTTTTTTTTTCTTTTTTGTTTTCGTTTCGTTTTAATAATGTTTCAAGATATGGAATAGGTCATCAGACAGTGTAGCATAGCGTTTCTCAGTTCTACTACAGATCTGCTGCTCTTTTCCTTACACACACACACACACACACATATATATATATATATATATATATATATATATATATGTATGTATCTCTGTATCTATGTATCTATCGCGATAGATAGATAGATATCGCCTGTTATTGTATTGACTGACAACGTGGGTGACACCTGTTGTCATAAACAGTATAGTATGAAATGAAAGCAGGGTATTTCTGCATTTCTCAGCTTTTTCTGATGTTTAGCCAATCGTAAGTACAATGAAACGTCACACTATCTGCATGCATTACCCAAATCTTGAATGCTTGTATGATTTTTTTATCTTTTGATCTTATTCTTTTTTTCATCTCTTACTTGCAAAATGTTCATTTCATTAAGTGTGGGCCAACAGATATTTGTCAGAAGCAAACATTTTACATATCCCCAAGTGCTATTCCTTTAGGTCAAGTTTACAGGCAGTATCCCAGCACAACTGAGGCTGGCCATAAATCCTTCCGCCAACAGCACGATCAGTGAGCAGAGTACTTTTTGGAAATCTTCCAACATCCAGCAGACACGTGCAGCCACGCTAGTGAAGCACCCCCAAAGGTCCGAGAATTATCAATAGGAAGTCTGGAATTCTGACTGTCAACTTCTGACTCTCTCTCTCTCTCTCTCTCTCTCTCTCTCTCTCTCTCTCTCTCACACACACACACACTCTCTCTCTCTCTCTCTCTCTCTCTCTCTCTGTCATGTACAAACATATCTGAACCTGCATAATTATACTGTCATCACAGATTCTTATCAAACTGCTCGTCACTATTCGAGAACCACTGGATGAATTATTATTCCAAGAAAATTTGGATCATCTTAAGGCCAGCGAAGCGTTGAACTGGTGTGTATATTCCTAAACAAAATGTTTATTTGTCTTCTGTATTCTTTTGGAAATCGAAAACGCTAGTGCGAAATTTTATACTATTTCTGCTTTTCTGCATATCGTGCATCATCGAGATAAATTGTAAATCGACAGACATACGAAATAGTCGACAAATGTTAACAATGTTGATCGTTAGTAACCTACTCTTTGTGGGAGTCTTTCAGAAAGGTGAAATACATAGCCATGATAAGAAAGTGAACAAATATTCTAGAAATGTTCTGCCATTGTTCGACGCTCAGTCACCTGTGTTTGTTGTCCTTTCAGACTTGGAGAGAGACAAAATGAGATAAAGACAGAAATAACCACACACAGGGAGAAAGACAGACGGCGAGAGAGACTCCTTTGTACAATTAATACTTAGCCACATATGGAGAGAGGCAACAACGAAAAGAGAGAGAGACGAAACGAAACGAAATGAAACGAAACGAAATTTTATTTTACCAGGGTAATGAGATAAGCAAAACATTAACTTTTTCCACCCAGCCCTGGGATATAAAAGAAAGGGGAAAAAAGAGGGATGTGGATGGGTAGGGTTTCATCAAAGAACACAAGAACACAGAACTATTAACAAGAAAGTTATCAACGACGAACGAGAGAGAGAGAGAGAGAGAGAGAGAGAGAGAGAGAGCGCATCTATTCAGAACTGCCATAAAAACTTAATCTATATCTTTATATTTCCCGAGCAAAGTCCGCACCAAGACGTCGCCTCAACAACAATTCAAGTGTCAGGCGATACAAACGCAGAGAACTTATGCCGTTGAGAGCTTTTCCCAGCAATACCCTCTATACACAACATGGCTATTCCAAAACACGAACTCTGCAGACATGGCTCTCTACTTGTCGTAGAGTATTGGACATGACAATGCTCATTGCATTTCATGCACGCCATTCGGAACACTGCCGTTAAGGTCAGGGGGGCGGGGGGAGGAGTAATTCAGTTTTCGCCCTCCTCTGTCATTCCTTCTCCTTTGCATTCCAAGATCCCTCGTTACTACATTTCTCTTGGCTATGGGAGGAACGGAATACGTTATTCTGCGGGTCTTCTGAGAAAATCAAATTATATCTTTGAGTCAAAGGTCTGGCAGAAATCCCATGATAGATTCACTAATTCGGTTAGCAGGTGCAGAGGGTTCCTGATTTCATTAAAAATGAAGAAGAGTCCAACATAGCGCTGCAAGGTGTATATCAGCTGCCAAGAGAAAAGTGCCAGAAACTGGGTTGGGGGACGGTACGTTACTCAATGGATTTACGCATGTTTGGACAGAAAATCGAAAAACCTCACAAGAACTTTATTAGAAAACAAATCTGATGAAGATCATTAAACATACGTCATCAATAAATAGATTAACGAATAAGATAAAAACAAAAATAAATAAACAGGTATATATGCACATGTTATCGAGCGCACCGGTGAAGTATAAGAAACGCGTTACAAAAGTGAGTCATTTGTCCTGCCCACCGCTTTCCCTCCTCTATCTGTGACACAGCCTTACTAAGCCTTCCCCCCTGTTCACATGCAGTTCTGATGTTCGTGCGTACCAAAAAATAGTTTGATGATTATGAAAATAATTACCAGAACCGAAGTGTAATTTCAAGGTTATGAAATAACGATATCGAATAATAATGATACCGACAGATGATGATCGTTACATATGTTGTTTGATAAACAAATTGAATCATTATGCACACCGATGATCCACACGCATGTACACAATCAATTCGTGGCGATGAATGAAATTGGATGAAAAACACATAAAAGAGAACACTTTACAAACTTGGACAATTATCTCCATTCATAAATAAATACACAAAAGAAAACTTTACTTCCCAGTCAAAAGAAATGGGGCCAGCTTTGGGCCGCTGACTGGAAGTCTCTTCTAAATACAAGAAAACAAAAACAGACGAAACAAATAATGCTATTTTTTCCCAATTAAAAACCATCGACTGAAAAAATTGTTCAATGCACACAACTCTCAATCATCCCGAAAAATACTGCGAACTGAGGTAAAAGTAAGTTCAAATCATTACCAAACATGTGAAAGTTGGTTCTGTGTGTGTGTGTGTGTGTGTGTGTGTGTGTGTGTGTGTGTGTGTGTGTGACTTGACTTGACTTGACTTGACTTGACTTGACTTGACTTCATTTATTGTCATAAAATCCCGAAGGATTAATAGACACAACAAAGAACAAAGGGAACAAAGAAATAAACGGTCATCTAATACGCATGCACTGAAATACATAGTTGGCAAGTGTTTTTTGACAGTCATCGCAGGTGAATAAACCACTTGGTTTTAGTATATTGTTTTGTATTTTTCTAGAGATCACATTTGATTGATGATCATACTGCTGTATAGTAGTGATTAGATGGCTTCGCAAATTATGAAATAAGATACACGAATCTAAGAAATGCAATTCATCTTCAACAACTTCACATATAGCACATAACCTCTCTTCTCTGGGAATGTTTGCATATCTTCCTCGTTCGATGTTTAAATAATGTGCGCTTATTCTGAGTTGACAAAGAGCTTGTTTGTGAGCAGGATCGATTTTATCAGTTAGATAATTCTCAATTTGATAATCGTTTCTTTTAATTTTGTTGTAGAAGTCTAATCTACTGTATTCAGTTTTTCTCTGTTTCCAGAATTGTACATATCTATTTCTTAGTTGTTGGCGTAATGTAAATTTAAGTCTGCTGTTACTAAATGTCGACTGATTATTCCAAACATGACCTAATCCTACATTGAGAAGAATATTCTTTACAAATTGTATCCATGGATTTTCAATTGTGTCTGGTTGGTTCATCATCGACATATAGACCTTTTTGATATGGCTATCATTATGTGCATCCAGAATATGAGTCCAGTGGTCAAGAACTCTGCATGCAATATGAATTCCAACTGGAAATCTGCCCAGTTCGGCTAGAGTTGGCAGATTCATTGTTTTAGAATGTACCCCTAGAAGCAGTTTGCAAAATTTTATATGCATTTGTTCATGTGAATGTTTCGAAGAAATACAATTTCTAAAGAAATCTGTCATTCCTGTATTGAATGAATTGGTAGTTTTTGTTTCAGCCCATGGGAACCAAATATCGGATCCATATGATAATATAGGTAAAACAAGTGAATCAAAAAGCTGCAGTACAATATCCAAACGAATATCTTGCTTTTTAACCATTCGTCGGAGGGAGTGTGCTGCTTTTAATGCCTGTTTGGCTAGATGCTCTTGGGCAAATGAGAACGTTCCAGTTTTGTGAAATAATATACCCAAGTACTTGTATTGATCAGTTGTCTGGATTATATCATTGCCTATTGTGAAAATAACAGGCACTTTGGGATCGGTGTGTGTGAAAACTATTACTTTAGTTTTATCTATGTTAATTTTTAGATCCCAGTTTTCACAATACAGATTGAGTTTATCTAGTTTCCTTTGTAATCCTATCTTTGTCGTGGACAAAAGTACTAGGTCATCAGCATATAGTAAACATGAAACACTATCACTTTTGTGTGTGTGTGTGTGTGTGTGTGTGTGTGTGTGTGTGTGTGTGTGTGTGTGTGTGTGTGTGTGTGTGTGTGTGTGTGTGTGTCTCTCTCTCTCTCTCTCTCTCTCTCTCTGTCAGACAGACAGAAAGAGCAATTTATGAAACACGGAGGAAGAAGACAGTCACAGAGGGACAAGAATAAGAGACAGAAGTAGCACAGAAGAACGATGCGAAAGAGGAGGACGACGAAGAGGAAGAAAGGAAGAGAACAGGAAGATGACATGCCTGCTCTTTTTTCTGTTTGGGGGAAATCTTTTCGCTGGTGGGCCTGCCTATCTTCAAACATGCACGCAGAGAGTCAGACAGACAGACAGAGAGGGAGGGAGGGAGAAAAAAGACAGACAGACAGAGAGGGAGAGAAAGAGGGGGGAGAGAGGGAGGGAGGGAGAGGGAGAGGCAGACAGACAGAGAGAGACTCACAGAGAGACAGACAGACAGAGAGAGCAAAGTCAGAAAGGACCACAGAAACTTGGAACACGTCTATGTTTGCATCCCAAGACTTTCGGTAAACATTAATCACAGCACTTGGATTTCGGGCCAACGGCAAAGATGAATGTCTGGTAAACTACTCATTTGTCACTTTTTATCGATCAGGGATGTAGGGTGCTTCACGCCCTCATATTATTTTGAAAAGAACAGAAAAGAAAACGAAACGGGATAGAGAAGGAATGAAAGAAAGAAAGAAGAAGGAAGGGAATACTGAGAAAGAAAGAGAGAGGGGGTAGGAGAGACAGGAGGGGAGCGTGGGGGTGGGGCGCAGTCGGTGAGACAGAAAGAAAGAAAACCAGAAAATGTTATGATATTCAATCGCTCTATCACCTCCCTACCCTACCTCCTCCCCCCCCTCTCTCTCTCTCTCTCTCTCTCTCTCCGGGTGTTATTTTGGACTTTTGTAAAGGAATTCCCCACAGGGAGCTCTAATGTGGTTTCCAGTTCAGACGCACACATATAAAACAACAAACTATTGCACTACTCGCACGTCATCAAAATCGCATACGCGTGCAACCCACATCTATCTCTCTGTGTGTCTCTCTTTGTCTTTCTCTGTCTGTCTGTCTGTCTGTCTCTCTCTCTCTCTCTCTGAGTGTTTCACACATACACACACTCTCTCTCTTCCTACCGGTCTATCTATGTACCTATGAATGAATCAATCATTCAATCTGTCTGTCTCTGTTTCTGTCTGCCTGCCTGCCTGTCCACCTGACTATCATCTGTCTGTCTGTCTGTATATCCATATCTATCTATTTATCTATCTCAAAATAAATTCCCATGTACTCCGTGTCGCTGTATGCATATGCGTGCCATATTGTGCGAATGCGTGGGAAAAATACTGACATGTGAAAAAGAAATAGGCAGAAAGGAAGGAAATGAAATATAAAGAAGAGAAAGAAAAAATGGAGAGAGAAGCAATCACACAGGCATATCTCTCTCTCTCTCTCTCTCTCTCTCTCTCTCTCTCTCTCTCTCTCCCTCGCACCCACACTCCCACTCACTCACTCACACACATACACGCACATACTTACAAACGTACGCACGCACGCACAAGTTTCAAGTTTCAAGTTTTAATTATCCTTTCACTCCTATTGGAGTATGGAGGATTACTGCAAAATACTCTTTTCGTGCCCATAACAAACATTTCCAAATACACAACAATGTCACATAAAAGTTGAGAAAACACAAATGTCTTTTAACTCCAAAAGTATAACAAGGCAACATTTGCAAATCTAATCATCTTACTTACAGCTAAAATGACTTTTTTGCCTCCTTTTAGCATATTACAAAAATTAAAAACCGATTTTGGAGACAAATATTTTTTAGGAACATATCTATTTCGTAACTGATCATAATTGGGACATTCCATTATAAAATGAAACTCATCACCAATCACAGACATGTTACAAACTTTACAAAACCGTAACTCTCGTGGTATGCCTTTGTGTCTCCCTGTTTCTATTTCCAGCTTATGATTACTACTTCGAAATATGAAGAAGCTGATAACATAATTATCAGGCATTTGACTTATATATTTTTCTCTACCAAATCCACTTTTGAAATTTCGATAAAACAAACATTTACTACTCGCCTCTAGAGCATGTCTCCATAGATTTTGAAAACTATCTCTCAAAGCAATGTTGACATTCTTGCAGAAAGATTCCCTCTCCAAGAAGAATTGACCATCCCAAACACAGTCATACCCTGCTTGTATTAAAATTTGTCTGATACAACTCATCCATTCACAAACACACACACACACACCATTCAAAACGAACTTCCGACAATCTGTGGAGGAATTTCACTTTTACCTCTATACATTTGAAAAAATATACCAGTTCAATATCATTCCAGAACGCAAACACAAAGGGATAAATAAACAAACGATTGATTGATTAACTGATTGATTGATTGAATTAGATATAGACAATAAGTTGATTAATTAACTGATTAGTGGATGAATAATGAAATGAAAAGACAAACAATAGGTTAATTAACACACACACACAAAAAGATTAAATAAGTAAATAGATATTCCTGACGCAGCCAAAAATGTATGCATTGTGGACTGAATGTGGATTGCTGTAACGTATAAATGTAATCACTCAAGTATATTCTAAAGGAATGAATTCTCCTTACCATCTCTCCAAAATGTTATCATGGTCCTATGCTTCATGGATACAGCCTGTTATTTCGCAGTAAGCATTATGCGGCACAGAGATTACATGAATTAAAAAAAAAACCAAGATCCTACGGTTATTTATGATACTGATGCGTGTTTTTCTATGGCACTTCTGACATCTCTGTCAATTGCCCAGCTGCCAAAATGTGTAAGACAGTGTTAAGAACGTGTGTGGAATAGAAATATTTCTATAGCTGATCCAAAAGATCTCCACGTCCCTCTCTCAATTCTCAGTGTACCGTGGCATCTTCTCTTAAACATTTTGTGCATTCTCTGACTCTACCCTAACGTGTCAACTGACGGCATATCACAAGTCATGCTTTCCCTGACTTTAACATGCTGTCATTTTTTCAAACTTTGCGCACAAGTTCTATTTGACAACAAATGTTACAAGTCAAGAACCCCAACTATAACATGCACCGGTACTGCGCACATGTTCATGAATGGTTATATTTCAATCAACAACTCCAGGCAACAGAGATTTCCTGATTCCTTTTAACGAGCCAGTCAACAGGTATGCTCTTAGTTTTCCATCAAACTCCCCATCAAAAACGTTCATTCGGGTTCCGTCCTGCAAAACTGCTACCCGGTTTGTTGCCCACGGTGCACTAGGTGATCCCCAATCAGTGTGATACTCTAAAGGTGTTGACAACCTCTCCTCTTTCCTCTCCTTATGCAGACTGCCTCAGCAGCCCCAGGAAATAATTATCCCTGACGCCCTCGTCCACTTGATAGGCCGTTCCCCATTCCTTTCTGGTGCATGTCTTAGTCAAGTCCCAGAGCCCTGGGTCATTTGCTGACATTGACACTCTGGTCCTACTCTGTTTGCACACCCCTCTGCCAACACACACACACACACACACACACACACACACGCACGTTTTGTGCAACCTTGTGCCGCCAATAAATAGCATCATGCTGAGCATCCTGTTCATTGCTTCCATTGTGTCCCAGTCCCTGGCAGGGCCGCTGTCATGGGGACGGGGTTGAGAAGGAAGGAAGGAAAATGGAAGGGGAGACGGGACGGATAAAACAAGTACATGGAGACACTGACTGTCAAAAAAGCAGAACATGAAATGTGCAGAAAGACAGAACGAGAAGGTGGGGGTAGTTTGTAAGGTGGGAAACGGAAGGGGGTTGGAGGTGTGAGAGAGACATGGACCAATGACTGAAAGACAAAAGGAAACAAAAAACCTAACTGCGAAAGCAAGTCAAATAGAAAGAAAGAGATGAAAGAAAGAAAGGTAAGAACAAACGTAAGAGCAAAAGAAAGAAAAAAAACAAAAGTTAAGTATCAACCAGGCAGAAAAACAGTATGACAAAAAGAAAGGTAGAAAAAGGGGATAAAGAAACACTTCACTGTCTGTACTGTTTCAGTGAGTACACACAGTGTTCTGTCTTTTCTTTTGGACTAGCGCTCAGTGAATGTCACTTGCCATTCAATCATCTCCTTGCATTTTCTTTCAAGTGTCGATGGTAAAATCAATAACGAATTCAATAAACATACAGCCACACGTCTGTGTGTGTGTGTGTGTGTGTGTGTGTGTGTGTGTGTGTGTGTGTGTCTTTTCATGTTCTTTTTTCCCCTGTTTTCATTTTGTATAATAATGCCTATGCCTTTATTCAGTATGTGTAGAGTAGACCCCATCCTGGGCGGAGACTGGATATAAAAAAGCACGCCAGTACTTATCCTTTATCCTCTGAAATGAATAGTTTTGCCTTGTCTTGTCTGCCCCCCCCCCCCCCCACCCTCTCTCTCTCTCTCTCTCTCTCTCTCTCTCTCTGTCTGTCTCTCTCTCACTGCGTTTGAATCTCCTATTCTTTTGTTGTTTTTTTCATAAACATCTCAAATTTAAGTTTTGAAAATCGCTTGAAAGACCATTGCCTTTACTCTTAGTGTCGTCCCTTTATCACTGATCTCTGTCATCCCTTTCATCCTCTTTCCTGTTTCCACTCTACAGCCTTCATTGCCTTCACAGTAGATTGATCGAAACGCTTGCATTACCGAAGCAGTACGAAATGCAGCATGGTGAACTCCAGATTTTTTTTTTTTTTTTTATTCCAAGTGAACTTAAAAACGGGTTTGATCAGAGATTCTTCAATACCCCTTCTATTTTTTATCCTCCTATGTTTGAACTGAAATAGTCCAGATGTTCCTGGTAGGTTGATCCAGATTATTCTCTCTCTAAATCGTGTCCCAAACGCCACCCATTACAGATTCAGCCATACTCTCGATTTCAACTCTTCTTTGAGTACATACTTTACCGGACGTTGTTACCATTATTCACATTATGGAATTATTTCCATTCTGATTCGGATCACGTGATATTTGGTTTTGCCAATATTTCTGGAAAAGGTTGGGCGTCAACTGTCACCACTGAAATGGGCAGTCCGCGCTTCTCTAATACTACAAACTAATTCCATGTAAGAGAAAGTTCAGGACGTGGAATGTCTTGTGTTGAAGACAGTTCTATTCCCGGAAACACCGTAAACCAAAGTAACTGATGATCCAAAGAGGCTTTCCGCTGTGGGCGTTCCAATGATCAGAGACCCTCAGAGCTGATTCAATCAAAAGAGCGTTGTCAGTGCTCAGTGTTGTCTCTGGGGTCTCCCAATCACTTTCCCCTCACCTATCTGTCTCAGCGGTCCGGCAACGACCATAACCGCTGGCCTCCGACGGTCGGCGCCGCGTGGCTTTCATGATGACACAGTGGAGAACATCTCCTGCTTGCATCTTCACAGGGACAGGACAGTGCGGGAAAGGAGTGTTGGGGAATGGGGCGGCAATTTGTGATGCTACTGAAGGGCTGTTCTGTTTGATCCTGTCGTTCTTGTCTCGTCTTTGCCTATTCGAGAACGAATCATTTCGTTTAGTTTTGTTCATACTGGGATGCGCACGGAGCACGAAAATAGGAAATATGTTCATGGTTTAGCAACTTGAAATCAGTAGGGTTAATGTCTGTTTATGTCTTCCTCTGTCTCTGTCCATCTCTCTCTTTCACTAAGCATGCTTCAAAGCTGTGTGTTTCACATTCTATCTGCAGTACAATGTACTTCCTGGCTACAGTAACAAGGTTAAGCATGCACTTCATGCATCGTGGGGTAAAAACAATTACAGATACAAGAAGCTGGGGTCTTGAGAAACTGGATAAGACAATAACACACGCGCAAACAATTTCTCTCTGTCATCTCTGATGTCTCTGTAATTATCCTCCTGCCGTACGTCTTTGTGTTTGTAACTATGTTACAAGTGTTTGAAGTTGTATCTGTTTGGAAACGAAACGATACTGTGACTGTTTCCCTTGACACTTCCCAACGTCAGTTTTCTGTATTTTCAAAGTCTGTCCAAGTGTTTTAACTGACAGAAATCATCCTGAGTCACGATTTTCCCCATTCTCTTTTTTCCACTTCTCCAAATTTCTCCTGAAGTTTTACATGACATCATCTAACAAAAGTAAAACACATTTGGTTACAATACGCGCTAGTGTTTTTGAAGGCAAACTATTTATTAGTGCTCAACATCCCATTAAACCCTCCATCGAGAGTGGGAGGGTTTTCTTATGTTCTTTCTTGCAAAACTATGTTACAAATTTTGTTGCCCGCTGTCAAGTTATCAGTGTCATATTCCTAAAGACATGATAATATCTTCTGTTTACTCTGTGAGCTCTCTAAAATGTTTGCTAGCCCCGAGACACAGTTATCCCCATTGTTTTGATCCACTTTATAGGCCCTTCCCTCCTCCAGTCCAGTTTATGTCTTAACTTGTAAGGTCTGAACACCCACGGTTACTAGCTGAAAGTGACATATACTGATCTTTACACGGTCCCTATAACCTCCCTCAACACACACACACACACACACACACACACACACACACACACACACACACAACCTTTCTTACTTTCTTTTTTCTTTCTATCGATTTAGATCAAAGTATAAAAAAGTGAGGATACACAGTAAATGAGCTAAAATGCATCTCCGCGTTCACACACATATACTAATAAGTGTATTTATCCATCGAAACATCCATCTATATATGCATGAAAAAATGCATAATATTATGTAGCCCGAGACAAATGCACATACAAAAGGTTGTTACGGAAGGAAACAGAAAGTGACTATGATAGGAGGAATATTATGATTGTGCGACAAGAAAACGTAAAGGGAAAGAGGGAGGAATTCCAGACGAACACATCGACTGTCACGACGACGACGGAACAACTCCTTCAAAGCGGAATGAATGCATTCTCCCACCTCCCCAGTGACGACAAGTGTGTGATATGCGTTTTTGGTAATCGTCTGCCCGCCAATGAATAACATCATGCACGTGCACCCTATTTATTGCTACCATTTGTGTCAAAAAGAAGAAAGTAGACGGATAGAAAGTACATACCCAAATCATAAGTAAATCAGCAATGTCAGTTTAAATTATTCACTCGAAAAAGTCTTGTCTGGGAGATGATTCTATCCCGCAAACACGGTTACTAAGATACCAGTGGGCGTTTCATCGATCGGAGGTCCTCAGAGCCAATACTACCAAAAGATCGCTGTGAGGGCGAAGGGTATTGTCTCTTCCGGACCTGGGGTCTCCCTATTGCTTTTCCCCCTCGCCAATCTGTCTGTGGGTCAGGCAATAAACACAACCACTGGCCCCTCACGTTCCGCGCCACGTGCCTTTCCTTCATCACACAACAGGGATCATCTCCCTCCTACGTCTTCACAGGGATGGAGCAGCGTGATCAGCGTGTTGGGGAGTGGGGTGGGAAGCTGTGACGTTAGTGAGGGGCTGTTGTGTTCAATCCGGTCATCGTTACTGTTCTGTATTATTCCCAACCCATTCCCACCGCCACTTCTCATTTTGAACTCGATTCTTTGAGAAATATTTTATTCCACAGGACGTCAAGACCATTATAAGATTATATAGCATGGCAATGTCGTTTGTGATTTGGATATTATATGCTTGTATTCGCAGAAATGTGTAGAACAGGTCAAGCGTCAGCCTTAAAAACAAGTGATCACTCGTTTGATGACATTTCAGATCAGGTTCAGGTCTTCTTAATCATTCATAATTATGGTATGCATGTGAGCATCTTGATACAATTTCATTTCTTGACAGCAACACAGTATTTGTAAATCTTCTCTCTGTTCCGATTGATGTCTGACTTTCGTCAAGATAACTTTCAAGAACAGCATTTTCATTCAATTTTATTTTCTATTTTCAGTGGCTCAGTAGCTCAGTTCTATACCTAACATAACTTTATACAGATCTATCGTAATTTGTATGGTGCATTTTGGTGGTGGTGGTGGTGGTGGTGGTGGTATGTGTATCTGTCCACGTATATGGATGTGTCCCTTGCGTGTATATGTGATGCAAGGTGCATGCTCAGGATTAAACAAACACGTGTCTGAGACTGCACAAACATAACCTCATAAATTACCACATGCCAGATCCAACCTCAGTGAGACAGACAGATAGATAGATGAATAGATAGATAGATAGATAAATATATACCACTAGTTTGTTGTTGGTTTTTAAACACCAGTGAACTATTTGGTGTATGTGGTAATTCTATGCCCCAAACACGACAACTAACACCTCCTCGAGGCTCTCTCCTGTGACCCTCACAGCCAATACATTCAACACGAGCGCTGTGAGGGCGCAAGGTGTTGTCTCCCACGTACCTGGGGTCTCCCAATCACTTTCCCCTCACCAATCGTCTCGGCGGTCCGGCAACGACCATAACCGCTGGCCTCCGACGGTCGGCGCCGCGTGGCTTTCATGATGACACAGTGGAGAACATCTCCTGCTTGCATCTTCACAGGGACAGGACAGTGCGGGAAAGGAGTGTTGGGGAATGGGGCGGCAATTTGTGATGCTACTGAAGGGCTGTTCTGTTTGATCCTGTCGTTCTTGTTTCGTCTTTGCCCTCTCTCTCGAGATGGACATTGGGAAGGCGAGAGACAAACGAGAGAGAGGTTGAGAGAGAGGGGGGGGGGGGGGGTTAACATGAAGGGAGAAAAAAAGAAAGGGAGATAAATAAAGACAAACACAAACAACGCAGATACGAAGAATTGTACAAATACCAAAAAAAAAAAAAACAGAGATAGAGAATGGATGATGGGTTGGAATAATGTGACAGGGAGTGGCGAGAGAGAGTTCTTTTCAGATTTTCAAGAAATCCACATCGCCTTCCAGTGATTACTTGAAAAAATGAAAAGAAAGCGTTCTTTGAACTATCTCAGTCAACAACTGGCTAACGTTACATTGACCCAACAAGCAATCAAGTCATCCATCTCTCAAAACTCCATTCCAAGCGCAATAACACGTTGAAGATCGATACCAATGACAACGAAGATGTGCGCTGATGAAGCAGTGAAAAAAGGTTGAGGTGCATAAGAGTGTGAAAATGAACTTGCATGTTCAGTTGTATAATCGAAAATCTTTACCTTTCATCTTACCAAAACTGGGATCCAGCCCCAATGTAGATAAATCAGCATACCGCACACAAAAAATCATACCGGAGGAACATATGCCAGGGCTTATTTTTAACCTACTGACACTGTAACCCCGACAAATGACCGTCCAGAGATGGCCTCCCTTGTGAGCTTTCAGCCGGGCAGAGCCCCTCAGAGCCAGTACAATCCAAAGAGCGCTGTGAGGACGATGGCTGTTGTCTTCCCCGGACCTGGGGTCTCCCTGTCAGTGCTCCCCCCTCGCCAGTCTGTCTCAGGGTCCAGTGATGACCACCCCGCTTGGCCCCAATGTTCGGCGCCACGGGACTTCTGTGATCATGTAGCAGCGATCAAATCGGCTTCCTCCTCCTTGCGTCTTCACAGAGACATGGTGGGAAGGAAGTGTCGAGGAATGGGGATGGGGGCAAATTGTGATGTTAGCGAGGGGCTGTTGCGTCTGATCTTGTCCGGCTTGTCTCGTCCCTTCCCGCTCGACAGCAGAAGAGACAGAGACAGGGAGATTGCTCTTCAGCCGTTCCAACAAGTCCACATCGCCTCCTGACTGGTGATTACTGGAGAAGAAAAGCGTCTTTGAACTCCCTTCATCAAACAGCCAGATAACCAATCATCGACCCAGCAAGCAAGCAATCACGGCAGGCGTCTCTCAAAGACCTATTCAAACACCCAAACACGCTGAACATGGACACCATTGAAAAGTCAGATAAGCACGATGAGGCGGATGAGGAGTAAAATGAAGAGGAAAGCCACAACGAAAAAAACCCATCAGACCTAATCATTGCTAAAACCGTGTTCTTACTTCTCTGATATTTGTCTTATCTCTATTTTTATTCAAGTATGTCTTCATTCACAACTTCACAATAGAAACAGGAAAATAACATCATAATCCAAATGACATTCATATATCTCGTAACCGATATGGGTGCGATTTGGAACGTATTTTACATTATAAAGAAATGCCCCCAGTTCGGACATACCGGAATGAAAATTCTAAACAGATACAAATATCTAAATACTTGAACCAAAAAACAGCAGTGAAAGTTTCCCATTTCTGCCAAGGAGAATGGGTAGTTTCTAGAAACAAAACACACAAATAGAAATATCATAATTATACATAAGAAAAAGAGGCAGGAGTTTTTAAAAAGTTACATCCGTTGTTTTACGTCTAATAACTGTACGTTTACTTTCAAATGCGAACATGGAATTTTTCTTATTTGAATTTTCTTCTCTCCACCACCTCTCCCTCTCTCTCTCGGTGTGTGTGTGTGTGTGTGTGTGTGTGTGTGTGTGAGCGAGCAGAAGCAGACGAACAAAATCTAAGCTTCGTCTCCCTCACTCAAGAGCGCGGGGGGTCAATGATTCTAATGCACACAATGCACCGTCGCTTCTCAAACTCCCTGCAGCAGACCAGTTAACACCTTCATCCCTCATACTGACCTGCTGAGAGAGTTAAACTTTCAATTCACATCTCAGTGTGTGTTCTCCTGCCAAACAGATTTGTTAATTTTCTTTCCTGTGATCGACAGACCACTGGGAGGCAGCAAAGCATGAGGTGAGAGAGTCTAAAAGAACTGGATCGTGTTTGGAAGTGCCAGGGGACAAATTTGTTCGATGCTGCCGTCGTTTATAATCCATCATTTCATCCATCATGTGTGTCATCAACTGTGCAACATTGATAAGAAAATGGGGGAATTACGTTCGTAGCGGGTATTGTCAGGGACACGCAATACGCTTCCTTGGTATCACAGAACGATTATCGTAGACATCAGCATCTGTTCCAAAAGAGAAGTGAAACGAAACGTATGACATAAAGTAAGGACGAAATCCCCTGACGAAATGTGTGTGTGTGTGTGTGTGTGTGTGTGTGTGTGTGGCCTGATTCATTCATATTCACTCTATCTCTCTCTATCTCTCCCTCTCTCTCTCTCTCACACACACACACACGCACACGGAAACACACGCACACATACGCACCGGCGCACACGGTCACACACACACGCGCGCGCGCGCGCGCAAATACACAGCTTAATACGGCTCGCCCAGTTTTTAGATACACACATGCACTCAAGTTCACGCACGCATAGACACATGCTTGCATGCACATAGTCACCCACGCACGCAAGGGGACACACACACTCACTCACACACACACACACGTACGCACGCACACACATACAACACACACGCACGCACGCACATACACCACACACACACACATACACCACACACACACCCACACCCACACCCATATATACACACACACACACATACCCACACACATACAACACACACACACACACACACACATACACCACACACACACACACACCCACACCCATACACACACACACACAAGTTCCCTAAAAACACCCTTGCTCGCTCTCTTTTGTCCCCATTTTCCTCACACGCACATGCACACATCCATAAACACAAACACACACGCCAGCACGCGTGCGCGTGCACACACACACACACACACACACACACACACGACAGATGTCAAGGTGGCCCATTCATCTTATCTCTACTGTCCATCATCTACCTTTAAAACACTTAAATCTAATCTTATTTTCTTTCAGTTTATTTCATTTCATTTCACTAGATACCCCCTATTCCAAATTGTCTACAACGCCGACATGGGTGAGGCGGGGAGAGCACCGTCTTGCTCTCCTTTTCTTGTAATCGTATGAACACCTGTATAAATATTTCAGCCGTAATAAAGACCTCTCACAACTCCAACAAGAGATGACAAACTGGAAGTGTGACAGCAACGATTTTCTCTTTAGCGGAATACAAGACTCTTTCTCTTTTTTGCATGTTTTAGAGAAGAAATAGTAACAGTTGAAGCTGACCTGACATCAACAATAACAAAAGCAGCAGCAGTAGAAGTGGTGGCCGTAGTGGAATGATGGCTTAGAGGTAACGCGTCCGCCTAGGAAGCGACAGAATCTGAGCGCGCTGGTTCGAATCACGGATCAGCTGCCGATATTTTCTCCCCCTCCACAAGACCTTGAGTGGTGGTCTGTACCTAGTCATTCGGATGAGACGATAAACCGAGGTCCAGTGTGCAGCATGCACTTAGCGCACGTAAAAGAACCCACGGCAACAAAAGGGTTGTTCCTGGCAAAATTCTGTAGAAAAATCCACTTTGATAGGAAAAACAAATAAAACTGCACGCAGGAAAAAATACAAAAAAATGGGTGGCACTGTAGTGTAGCGACGCGCTCTCCCTGGGGAGAGCAGCCCGAATTTCACACAGAGAAATCTGTTTTGATAAAAGAAATACAAATACAAACAAATAGTTTTGGTGGTTGTAGTAATATCGCCAACAGCCGGCATACAACCAGTCGCAGCAGCAACAGTGGTGTTAGTTGAGGAAGTGGCAGTTGTAGAAATAATAGCGGATGCAGCAGTTCCTTCAGTAGTATTTCTGATGGTGGTTCGCACGCATGCAGTATCAGTATCAGTAGCTCAAGGAGGCGTCACTACGTTCGGACAAATCCATATACGCTACACCACATCTGCCAAGCAGATGCCTGACCATGCATGAAAACACACACCATCACCATCCCTTTCACTTCGACACTCTGAATGACACACCCTCCACCCACTCGAAGCTTGCGCGCACGTATGCACAAACACACAGACCCAAAATGCGCGCGCGCGCTCACTCTCACACATGCACACACACACACACACACACACACACACAAACACACACACACCACTCGCCCAACACAGACACACGCAGGGACACACATACACACGCACGCACGCACGCATGCACACACACGCACACACTTGCATCTTTACGATTTCTGAATCAAAGTTGGAAAGCTGTGTGATGAGAAATGCTGAGGGGGGTGGGGGGGGGGAACTGGTTCCTGGCAAACAAATCACTAATAAATCACTAATATATCAACATCAATAATGAAAATAAATCGAAACGAAACAAAACGCTGAAGCCCCCCGACCCGCACACAGTCCCTCCATGCAATATCAATCCTAACAATACAAAAGGCCCAAGAAAAACAAAAACAAAAACAATACAAAAGACAAAAATCCCAACTCGAAAACAAGCAAACGTGTGACACGACAAGCGGCAAACGACACGGTGACGGATCAAAACGGAGGGGACAAAACAATCCATGTCCCCAGGGTCTGGCCGCACTTTCACCGCTCCCCAAACGAACGACGGCCCATCCCCGTTTTAATGGACGACGTGAATATGAACGCTCGCTTTCTCTCCATCATTTCAGTTCCGGGCAGAAGGTCTCGCGGCAGGAGGGAGTTAATGTCGACGCAGCCCGTCGGGGGAGTTGGGAAAGTAGTGCTGTCTGGGTGGTGGACAGAGCATGAGGAATGAGGTGCTGATGAGGCCCCATGCCGAGCTGTGCAAGGGGTGTGGGGTTGGGTCGGGTGGTGGGGGAGGTGTATGAGAGACTGGGAGACGGAGGTGGTAGAAAGCCACGCGCATTTCTAGCGACAGCAGCCTACAGTATTGCAAATCATTACATCTGCCTTCAGGCAAAACGCTTCTCTGTTTCGAGATTCAAAACAAACCGAACTAAGTGCAGCTTCGTTCCGAAAAATAATTTAGCAATTAAACAACTATGATTAATGTTGTGCCTAAACAAACTGTATGCTT
Organism: Babylonia areolata; assembly: GCF_041734735.1. Taxonomy (NCBI): domain Eukaryota; kingdom Metazoa; phylum Mollusca; class Gastropoda; order Neogastropoda; family Buccinidae; genus Babylonia; species Babylonia areolata. Next base: position 3,969,606 of record NC_134897.1, read on the forward strand.
GAGAAGATGTGTGCGTGACATGACACCTTAAACAAATCATCTGTTGAATAGCGTGTTGTTCTGTGTACATATACATATTTTTTTTATAAATATGTGTGTGTGTGTGTGTGTGTGTGTGTGTGTGTGTGTGTGTGTGCGTGTGTGTGTGTGTGTTTAATTACAGTATGACATTATATGCCTAGCCTTTGCTGTGTTGCATTATTGTGTGTGTTTCTTCCAGTTAATATAGAATAGATAGAACAGAATATGTCTTTATTACCAAGTGTACCGGGGTCACAAGGAATATTGGGGGGAATAGTACATAAAAAGGTACAAACGTAAATCGAAAATCATACTCAAACACAGATACAGTAAAAATCAGGATACACACATGTGCGCATCAACGCAAAAACTTGTGCGCGCACACACACACACACACACACGTTTGAACAGAAGCCGCATATTACACGTGGAAGGGGCTGATGACTAGATCGTCAGGTAGATGGTTGTTGATTGCACAATTCTATTTAATCATACCGGATTTGTTCGAGAGACAGGGCACTGACTGCTTTGGCGGAAAAGCTATTGGCGATATGTAAGTGTTTTTTTATGTATGTACACGTGTACACAGATAGACATAAGCTTGCATTTGGGCCAACAGCAAAGCGAGAACTGTATGATCACTGGTTCTCTATTACGATGGGAATTCATTTACAGCTTAGTCTTTTCTGAACGACTGGGAGGCAAGATTGCACTGGCTCTTAGTGCTGCAGACATGGGAACAAGAAGATGTTGGGGAACCATCCCAGCGCCGACTGTCCTAAAACCCTCTTGGCCCAGAGAGTGGGGATGCAGCTTGGGCAAGACACTCAACAATAATCAAATTTTAGCCCCGACAGTTGGGACAGCAGTTCCCTCCTCTGCTGTTCTGATGGTCGTTGTCTGACCACCATACACATGTACATATTCAGAATGACTGCAGTTCTTGTTATGGCTTGTCTTTTACACCATAAATTATTTTTTCCTACTGCAAATAATAAAGTATTCTCTGATTTCTATCCTGTGAAGGAAAAGGTTTATCTATCCCATGCAAAGCAAGTGCGCGACTTTACGTGCCCATAAACGCGCGTGTACACGTGCACACAAACACGCTGATGGTGAGACGTCCTGCACTTGTCACCTTCACAACTTGAAAGTATCATTTCAGTCGTACTTCCGTGCGTCCGTACGAGAGAGAGTGTGTGGAGGGAGGGTGGAGTGGGGGGTGCGTGCTTGCGTGGGTGCGTGTTTGTATATGTGTGTGTGTGGTCATGTGAGAGAGAGAAAGAGGGAGAGTGAGTGAGTGAGTGTGTGTGTGTGTATGTGTGTGTGTGTGTGTGTGTGTGTGTGCACATGTCAAGACGAAAGGGGTGGAGAGAGACAGGGGGGCAGAAACAGGAAAGCAAAAGAGACAGAGATGAGTCAGATGCAGACAGAGACAGAGACTTCAAAGACAGGCAGAGAGAACGAGGCAGGGAAAACCACGAAGGAAGACGGGGAGAGAGAAAGGGGGGGGGGGGGGGGGCAGAAAGAGAGAGAGAGAATGAGAGAGAGAGGGGGGGGGGACTTAATATGATAAGAGAAACGATAAACCTTACAAGGAGAGACTGTTGGAGAGGAGAAATATATCGAAACAGACGACCTGGCTGGAAAAAAAAAAAAAAAAAAAAAAAAAAAAAGACGAAAAATCAGTATAAAATCTTGCAGATCTGCAGCACACACATAATATCCAAAATGACCCAGCAACGTAAAAAGGTATCTCCGCGGCGAAGATAATTCAGTGAAATACAATGAGATGTGGCAGTTGTCGTTTCTTTGCTGTTGCTTTCTTACCAATAAAATGGATTGGTGTTTGTTTATTTGTTCGTTTTTAATTTCCATTACTTTTTAGATTAGATTTTTACTTCATTTTACTTACAAGCATTCTCTAGACAGAAAAAAAGGATCACCTCTTGATTACATACAATATCTTTTGGTTGGTTTCGTACCATGTACTCCTATGATTCCGCGAGATTGCATGTTTGAGTACGCGTGTGTGTGTGTGTGTGTGTGTGTGTGTGTGTGTGTGTGTCTGTGTGTGTGTGTGTGTGTGTGTCTGTGTGTGTGTGTGTGTGTGTGTGTGTGTGTTGATGGATAACTGAAATAGATAAACTTGTATGTAAAGAATGAAAGGGGCACACTGATATGTTGTCAGTGGGTAGGCGGGCAGTCTTGCGGGCGTGGAGACTGAATACAACAGAAGATGGACCGATTGACCAGACAGCCTGCAAAATCAGTATAAAAACATTTAAACAGGTACAATTCAACATTCATAATATTCTGTTACACCAAGGACCGTACTTGAATCTAGTCTGTGTTGGAGAAGGGTGCCATCCGCTTAATCAGATCTAACATCTAGAAAAGAAGAAGGAAAATAATGAAAAGAACACATGTCGGGATACACTGGCAGGCAGTACTGCAAACTGGGTGACAAATGCTCACCACATTCATGAATTTTCTGTTTACTTTTGGCACACTGTAAGCTCTAAGGTTCTTGATGGTCTGTTTTGTTATGTTTTTTATAATTATGTATTCCAATCAAAGATTTGCTTAATCCAAATACATTCCTTAATTATTCCAACCTCAGTATCTGGCCATCAAAACAGAGCAGAAAAGCAAAATCTGGAAGGATTAAAAAGTAGCCATGAAAGGGAGACGCTGGAAGAGACGAGAAAAACACGGGGAGATCAGACACATACGACGACAGGAAAATTCCAGCAGAAAATGTACAGAAAATTTGCTATTTCAAATTAATCAAACCAGCCTGAGACCCAGCACATTACACATTTCAAAGTGGATATAGAGTTATTTTTATGAGGCAAATATTGAAACAAATATCTTCATACTTTGCAATCTGAATGAAAGCAAACTAACAAACAAAAAAACGATTTATCAAAGTTGGTTTGTAAAGATCAAACTGGACTGATGTGCGTGCGGCACTTTTCGCATGTTGAAGCTGATAAACAACAAAAAGAAGTGTGAGAACTGTTATATTCAATATAAATGAAATGCATTTGATGATATCTGTTCATTCACTTTTCGCTTCATAAACCTTTCAAATTTTCACGCTAAATTTCTTTTTCACTGGAATAAATATACTTTGCACAATACTGTGTTTGAGGAAAATGCAAGCTTACAGACAGGTTTAAAGAAAGACGTGGAGGTCCATAAGGTCATCCTATTTTCCGGGGACAAACAAATTTGCTTTTTCCAGATCAGCAACAAATGGCGATCAGCTCCAGCCTGCCTCTGTAAAGGGAGTGCACCACAAATGAAACAGGGCACACACACACACACACACACACACAAACACCACACACACACACATGCGCGCGCGCGTTTGTACGTGCGCTGTGTACATGATGGCGCATTTCCCAGAAGCCGCTCGATTCTTCGCTGTTCGGTGAAAGGTTTGTTTAAGCCTGGCCCCCCAACACTCTCTCCATCCACCCTCCCCTTACCCTTCAATCCCCCAATGATCGTCAGTTGTCAGTTGCAGGGGAAAGCCAGACACAATCAGAATGGCCGCTGACCGTTTTCCCGATTCACGCTGTCTGCCTGCTGTGACATCCCATGCAGGGGCATCTCTGTGGGTGGAGACGGAGTGACGGAGACAGAGGAAGGGCGGAAACGGAGGAAAGGTGGGAGAGGAGGAGAGAGAGATTCACACTGAAGAGGGGTGTGTGGTGAAGAGAGGGAGAGACAGACAGACAGAGAAAGACAGAGATGGACACCAAATTTCCTTCCAACGAAGGAGCAGCAGAATTTGACACTCGGAAAAACAAACCCCACCCCACCTACCCCACCCCCTCTGTCTCTGTGTCTCTGTCTCTCTCTCTCAAAATACAGATCATCAATCGATTGATTACAATCCATCAGTGCATTAATCCACCCATGCACTTTTTCTATCTCTTTCTCCCTCTTCCACAACTCCTCACCCACTCACCATCCCCCCTCCCTCACACGACATGTACGCTAACACTGCCAGGCGTGTTTGGCAAC
>NC_134897.1:3976164-4026164 GCF_041734735.1 Babylonia areolata
CTACACAGCCAATAAAACAAGCAAGCAATAAAACAAAATAAGATCCGGATTTGTTTTAATCAACCTCTCGCTTGTATTATTCAATTATCACGAAAACAATACGTCATCTAACTATTCAACCAGGCAAAGTAGCAAGAACAGAACAAACTAAACAGCAAACTGACCAGGAAACCAACAGTCAGTCAACCAGTGTTTAAATACCAACTGTCCATCAAGGAAACAACCAACCCATCAATCAACCAACCAATGATTTTGGTCAGTCTATCACGCAATCACTGACAAACAACCGATCCATCCATCTCATCCCATTTGAAACGACAGAACATAAACTGTCGATACTCATTACAACTAGCTGACCAAGTAATCGATCATAAGTAACTCCACATAAACCCAGTCCACCCAGTCAACAGTCATTTCACATCCGAGTGGAGCCCTAACTGTGGGGGTGACAGGAAGGGAACAACCCATTTGCATAGAGATCGAAAGGCTCCACTAATCAATGAGCCCACTGCACGTGCTGGACAATGCACGCTTTCTAGTGATGGCTTAGGAAATAGGTCCTGGTTGACAGCAAGCAGAAATGTCGCCCGCTGACACTAATGGGCCCGAAATGAAAATTTGTTAAAGACGTCAACTTTTCTCGGCCTTTTTCTCAAACACATGAACAGAGTGATGACTGAAACCAAAGAAGAACGCTGTCAAATAAAGCAAAATAAACTAAACGGCAAACATCAGAACGGTTATCTTTAAATCAATCTGAAGATCAGGAGGTTTATTTCCAATCTTTCTTTTAGAAATAGCTTATAAGAGACATAATATTTTCAAGATCTATCTCTCTCACTCTCTCTCTCTCTCTCCTTTGCTACCGACTTTCTCTCCCTTCCTCCCTCTCCGACACGCAAGTACACGAAGATCAGGGTGTGTGGCCCACGACCCAGCCCTTCAAACCACCCCACCATGGACCACGACCCAGCCCTTCAAACCACCTCACCATGGACCACGACCACAGGCCTGGGCACCTTGACGTCAGCCAACAGGTCGTCAATGGAACTCTACCAACTTGGGTGTGTGGTAGGAGGAACAAGGCGTTGAAGCTCCATACAACAAAAGACCGAAATGAGACCGCCAAATGCAGACAGAAAACAAGAAAAGCATGATGAAGTTGAGAGTAATCCCCGAGAGTTAGTGAAGACTGTCCTGTGACAGAAATAATTCCATTAGCGGCAGTGGTCCCCTTCGTGAGGTTTGGAAATTGAAGCTATGCTTCCCAATTTTCCATCCTTTCACACACACCGGATAACTTCCCAATTTTCCATCCTTTCACACACACCGGATAACTTCCCTGATGAGCAGAACAAATAATTGAGCTTGTTTCGTCAATGTTCAGTCTCGCCACGTCTTTTCTGATCACAACGGAATGAAGTGCATTAAATAAAACGAAAGATGCAAACCAATGTTTATCAAAATAAAGAACGAATCAAAAAGGGATTGCCGATGCTTGGCCACAGTGCAAATGCGTCTCAGTTGTTCGGAAGCAGCGTGTTGTGCGTGTGACATTGATCGGTTTGCATGTGAGCGTGCTGTGTGTGCTCAACTGCATGTCGATGTGTGAGTGAGAGATTGTGAGTGTGTATAAATGTGTGTGTGTGTGTGTGTGTGTGTGTGTGTGTGTGTGTGTGTGTGTGCACGCGTTATCGTGTGCGTGCACACAAAGAGACAGACAGACAGACAGAAAAACAAAATAGGCAGGCCAAGAACTGAGACAGGTGGAAGCAGGCACAAACAGAAATGCGTTGACACACACACACAGGTGCCAACAGAAAGACGCAGACCAAAGAAGAAAGAGCAGGGAGGTTGGGGGGGATGGGGGGCGAATGTTATGCACGGTCCTGGAAAAGAAAAAATATAACTGCTGAGCTAGAAAACAAAACACAGACAGACAGACATGTTAATTTCCAAATAAATATTCAACAGCTAAGAATTAACTGAATAGATAAATGAATGAATGAATAACCCCAGTAAAATAATAAAATGACAACAACAAAAAACGAAAACAAGAAACATGCGAACCCGACCTGACAGAGAAAGATCCCCCTCAACCCCAGCCGTCATCCACATCCATTTCCTCCCAAAACAAACAGTGGCAGTCGCTGCCTTGAAGTTTGTTGTGAGTTTGGCGAATTGGTTTACTTTTTCAAATAAGATTTATATTCCATTCCACACAAGAACAAATAATTACAGATGTTAAACTAACGCAAATCAAGTTAAAATTCAAATACGCCTAATTTGTTCAGCATAAGAAGAAAGAGAACGAAAGAGAAGGAGAGCAGGAAGCAGGGAGAAGGAAAAGAAAACAAACCAAACAAACCAGGAAGAAAGTGAAGAGAAAGCAGAAATGAAAATCAAAGAAAGAAAAGAAAAAACACAAACTGCCTTTTGTGAGTGCCTGCCTGCGTCTTTGTGTGTGTGTGTGTGTGTGTGTGTGTGTGTGTGTGTGTGTATGAAGGTGTGTTTTGGTTTTCTACCTTCTTTTGCTTTCTTTATTTCTGTGTTTCCTTACTTCTTTTTAACTTTTCTGTCTCTTTCCTTTTCCTCTTTCTTTTGTGCCTTATTTTCTTTCTGTGCTTTTTTCATTCTTTTTTTCTTCAAATATTCCTTCACACATCAGCAAACAGGATTTTGAAAGAAGCATTCAATTTAGCTACAGCCAATGCAATATAGAAAACAGTAACAAAAAAGTGTATGTAGCAATAACTATTTTGTTTGGATCAATTGCTCTGTCCTGCCAATATCCAACGTTCGTCGTTATACAATAAGCAAAGTATGTGCCCTGTACAGAAATAAAGGGATTCTCAATACACAATAAAACATTCATAAACCATTGCATGCAAGCAAGAAGAGAACCGACCCCCAACAGGGCATTTCAAAGCCATATCTGGTTCGATTTCTGCACCGTTCCATTCTATTCAACACAGCTTGCAACTTTGAGGCAAGCTGTTCCTTAATTATGCAATTGACTGTTTGTCGATTCAGTGCGACTCGAAGCTTGTCTGGAGAAAATGCAGTTCTGAAACTTTCCGTCGTGACCTCTGTCTAAGAAAAGTTAACATAAAAAACGAATGTCAGTATCAATCATCATGCACAATATACGTGGTAGAACTCCAAGCTGAACGAACGAACGAACGAATGTCAGAATTGCATGAGTGTCTTGTCATTACAGATCTGTCTGCCTGAAACGGAATGCTTTCTCTGGGTAAAACGTTGCTTTGGTGTTGTGCCAAAGATTAGATTTCCCCTGAATACACCTCTCAAGCAATGGACCATGTACTCTTTCATACAATCTATCAGTGTTTCAAATTTACTCTAAACACTGACAAACCTTTACTATACAAAATTTATCAGCATATCATTCAGTCAGGCAAGCAGCCAAGCGAAAAATGATTTTAAAAAAAATCAATGCATCTAGACTAGAATATTATCAGTAAGTCAAAGCACAGATCCGTTAGCAACCAGGTAATGAAACAACTTGTTATCAATGACCAACTGAAAACCCATCACGTAATTAATAAATTGTCCTATCAAGCAAAGGAAACAATAACATAACCGGTTAACCAATAAATCAAGCTGTCAACCTTTATTCAAAAACAAAATATTTGGGAAAGCAAAAAGTTCAGTTATTAAGAGATTAGGAAAACCAACATCCAACCATCCAATGTCATCACATCAACTGCCTAACAACTAAACAAGGAAACCACTAGCCTATTATTCAACGAAACAACCAATCAATTATAAAAAAACAAAACAATACAATACAATATGAAGCATTTTTATTAATCCGATTGAAAAGTATGTGTGCGCGAAAGGCTGGTCACTCACAAATCACAGCATGTCAGCCAACAGCAGCTGTCAGAACAGCCATCACTGAAGCAACCAGTAAACCTAACCAGCCAATACAGTCCTTATAAAAGTAGAACGCAAAGCCAATGCTCATTATAATGATTTGATCGATCAACCCATCAATCATTCAACCTACCAAGCGAACATCACCATCAATTCCACATCAAAAGGCAATACACCCAGTCAATAGTTATTTCACATCAGGGTGCAATCTAACAGTGGGGGTGACATGAAGGGTACAACTCATTTGCACAGCAAGCGAAAGGCTCCACCAATCAATGGAATCACTGCACGTGCTGGGCAATGCATGTTCTCTGGTGGTTGCTTTGGAAATAAGTCCTGGCTGACGTCCAACAACTGTCGTTCGCTGACATTGATGGGGCCGAAATTAAAACACTCAAAGGCATCAATACCTTTCTTTCGCTTCTTTTCTCCGACATACTAACAGATAGAAACAAAAACAGTGTAATAGGAGCAAAAGAAACATAGTGCAAAATCGATAATTTTGTAGTCAAAAACGAAATCACAGGGAAACAAAAGAGATCATTATCTCTCTCTCACTCTTTCGAAATGGGATCATGAATGCTTGGTATTTCCATGTATTCTCTCTCTCCGTGTATGTGTGTGCGCACAGGCGCACCTGATTTCGTCGTTTCTGATATTCTCCAATAACATACGAAGTTCACCAGATCATGAAAATAATAATCAAAATAACATTTTACAAAGTTCGTTTTTCAAACTTGAAAGAATAAAACGTGATCGATTTGTTTGGCAGGTACCACCGTGACTTAACATCTTACTTTATCCAGCGTCTTACAGCACTAGAAAGTCAGCCATTCGTGTTGCAACCAAAAACCATTGCTTGCAAAAAACAAAAAACAAACCAAAAAACAAAAACGTCGCTCTTCCTGCCCGACCTACCCTGCCCTCTAAAAACAATTCCTCCCTCCCGACCTCCATATCAACGGCCAAAAGTGACAGTTTGGCCAACCTTGTCACGTGCGCTCGCGTTGGTTTGTGTGTACGAGCGGAGGAGGGGATTGTCTGCTGGTTTGTCCATCCGTATGTCTGTCTGTCTGTCCGTCTGTCTATGAACAGCTAAAGTTTGTAAACCCTTGTGGCTATCTCGGTGCGGCAAGGTCTAAACTGGACACGACTTTCCAATTTGCAGAGAAAAATGATCGATTTTTTTGTTTGTTTGTTTGTTTTTGTTGTTTTTTTACGTTACCCTCGCTTGTGGCATTGATAGACAACAGACAGATACAGACAGACAGACAGACAGATAGATATAATATCTATTCATTTACTCCACAAAGAGTTCCAAAGGCCCGGTGTTTCCCAAACGACCATGACTCAAGGTGAGGGTCACAGTCGTGTAAAGTTGGTCTTTCGGTATGTAACCACCAAGGAAGCTCTTCTCACATGCTTTGTTTGAATCTGTTCACGTGGGTGTGGCGTTACTTCAGAGTGGGACGTCAAACATTCACATTTAAGGCCTCAAGCTGAAATGCACAATTTTAATATATCCGCACATGCGCTTGTTCGCGAACGCGCATTTGCTCGTATGTGTGCGTATGCGCGCGCGCGCGCGCGGCGCTCTTGCGTGCGTGTGTATATATATATATATATGTGTGTGTGTGTGTGTGTGTGTGTGTGTGTGTGTGTGTACGTACGTACGTACGTATCTGTTGTATGCAAGTGTGCATACGTGCATCCATGCATGGTGTTACATGGATATGTGTTTGTCTGTCTACCTGTCTGTGTGTCAGTCTGTCTGTGACTGTGTGTCTATGTGCCTTTGCATACGTATTACATGGGCGCACAAGCACCTGGATATCTAATACCCGTTTTGTCTTTTAACAGCACTAAAAAAACAAACAGTCAAAAGACAATAACTTTCTCCCACATCTGAACCCACAACAGATCGGAATAAAAGCATACGAGATAAACAGGTATCGCGGCAAGCAGGCTGATCCTGTTTGGGGCTATCTGCCATGGTATCCATGGGAAACCAAACACTGTGGCTAATCCATCTGTTCATGGCACAGCTGCAAGACTGGAGTCTTGTTCAGCTTGTCTCTTTCTCTCTGTGTGTCTTTCCGTTTCTGTCTCCCTCCACCACCACCCCACCCTCGGTCCTCCTCTCTCTGCCCATCCCTCCCTTCCTCCCCATCATATAAAACGGTTTTACTCATCTCTCTCTCTCTCTCTGTCTGTCTGTCTCACATTTCGTCTATCTCTCTTCTCCCATCCTCTTTATTAGAAATGCAATACTCGCACGTGTTTCTCCACCCGACTAAAATGGCAAATGACATGTTAGATGCGCGGGCATCGTGACAAGAACCCCTTGTCTTCAGCTGTCAGTGGTTACCTGCATGGAACAGTGTTCAATGTGACTGATCGCTCCACTCGTCTGCTGGCTGAAAATCAGTTCAACGTCATGTCTCTCCCCACACTGCCTGCCCCCTCCCCCCTCTCTCTCTCCATCCCAGTTAAGTATCCAAAATATCCAATCACTCCTTTAATTGTAGTGGTTTTATTAAACTAACTCTCTCTCTCTCTGTCTCTCTCTGTCTCTCGCTGAATGAACTGAACTAAACTGTAACTACCACGAATCGCTCAACCCCTCTTTTCGGTTCAAGCAAACATACTTATTTCACCCGGATGACCTGTGTTTCGAACTGTCCTGCATCACCTACCTCCCACTCCTCCACCCCCAACCCACCCCCTTGACACGGGCAACATGGCCTTTTCATTGAAATGTTCCGAGTTCTCTCTCTGTCTCTCTCCCTCTCTCTCTCTCTCTCTCTCCTCGTTTCGTTTCTTCCTTTCTCCCCCTCTCCCCAACCTCACTTTCCCCATACCTTCCCTCTCGCCCTCCCAAACCCCATCCTTTCATTTTTAGCATCGTATCAAACCATGCACTGCCGAGTTGATTTATCCACCATCACCACCACCACCCTCTCTCTCTCCCCCCTCTCTCTTCCTCCCCCCAATCCCCCCCCTCTCTCTCTCATTCTTTATATGATACTAAGTGCATCTGGCATTATCGTGACCCCGAGTCATGAAGATTTCTGTGCATGGGAAATGTCCATGTCAATGACTGTCTCGAGGAGTCGTGCCCATCCCTCGAGTCACGCTCCCCAGTGAAAGGCTGGAAGGCCTGACACGATAAACGCGTGTTCACATGCGTGTGCGCGCCCAATTGTTTCGTGTTTCCTTGGGAATTCTTTTTTTTTTTTTTAAATGAGTTCAGCAGACACTGAAGAACATTTTAAGACCAGTTTACATCATTCCTAGGGGAGAGGGGGGAAGAGGGGGTGCACGGTAGGCCCCTCGGCTTTGCGGACTTTTAAGTTCTGTAAAAGACGTGACATACTGAGATGTCCAAAGCGAAGAGCTGGTGGTGGGAGGGCAGAGTGGTGATGGGTGGGGTGTGCGGGATTACAGACGAGTGGCGTGGAGGGTGGAGAGCGGGTGAATCGCTATCGTCGAGCAGAGTTTGTACCGGTCTGCAGCAAGAGGAGTGAGTGGGCGGAACAGGTGTAGGTCATTGATTTGTTGGCTGGCCCCATGTGTGGGTGGTTGTGTGCGGTCGTGGGTGTATGTGTGTGTGGAGGGGGTCGGTGGTGTACACGCGCGCGTGTGTGTGTGTGTGTGTGCCTGCGTGTGTACGTCCGTTTCTTTACCACGGAATACCCCACACAAAAACTACTGCATAATCATCTGCGTTTGAGCTTGCCAAAAACTTATGCCAAGCCTCCATTTAAATGATTTGTTGAAAGCGTCGAACCACCCTGGAAGTATGCGATTCAACACACTCCACTTGTGTGTCACACACAATTCACTTCTCCGTCCTGCTCCAAGAAGAAAATCTGACACGTGAACTATGAGGTTCGCTGAACAGGCCTGTGGAGCAAACAAAGACGGTGTGTCAATTGGAAGGCAGAGAGAGGGAGGGTGGGGAGGGTAGAGCGTGTGTGGAGGGGTCCGGAGATGGGGGTGGGGTAAAAGGTGGAGTACAACAAGAGGGGTGAAGAGGATGGCGAGGAGCAAGCAGGTCAGGGACTTTGGGTGGGGTGCGCGCGCCCATGTGTGTCGGTTGTGTGGTGTTTCCCCCAACTCACGATGTAGATACGCATATGTGTACACGCACAAACACCGTATGTGTGTGTGTGTGTGTGTGTGTGTGTGTGTGTGTGTGTGTGTATGTGTGTGTCTGTGTCTGCGTCTCCGTGCGTTCGCTCGTGTTTTTGTGTTTCCATGCGTGCGTGTTTATGTGTGCTGGCATAAATAGGCTTGTGTGTGTGTGTGTGTGTGTGTGTCTGTGCGTGTGTGTTGTGTGTGTGTGTGTGTGTGTGTGTGTCAGTGTGTGTGTGTGTGTGTGTGTGTGTGTGTGTGTGTGTAGTTTGTGTGTGTGTGTGTGTGTGTGTGTGTGTGTGTGTGTGTGTAGTTTCTGTGTGCGTGTGTGTGTGTGTGTGTGTGTGTATGTGTGTGTGTGTGTGTGTGTGTACGTGTGTGTGTACGTGTGTGTGGGTGGGTGGGTGTACCTTCGGTGTGCATATATGTACGTATCCATCGGGATCAGTGCAGCGGTGGAACGGGTGGTTGTGTGTGAATATGTGTACGTGTGTCTAGCCTCTGTGTGCGTTCGTTCGTGCGTGCGTGCATGTTTGAGAGCATGCGTGGGTGCATGTGTAAATGTATGGACATAAATTAGGCGGGGTGTGTGTGTGTGTGTGTGTGTGTGTGTGTCTGTGTCTGTGTCTGTGTGTGTGGCCGGGTATCAGTCGCGGGAAAACAGAATAAAAACTCATTTATTCATTTCTGTTCTACAAGGTGTGACGGTATGGCCACAGATCATCACGGAAGATACGGACAACAACAAAAAAAGAAAAGAAAAGAAAAAAAAGAAAGTTGGTGGGTAACAATTTGTAACCTGTATAAACTAGAGCATTCGCCATTTTCCTCTTCCTTTGTGTGTCAGTTGATCGTTACATATTTGAGTTTACATATTTGAGTTTTTTTATTGTTTTTTTTTAATAATGTAAAAATATTACAAGCTTATTACATATATTCAAAAGATTCCAATTATTGAAAACTTTTTATTTGTTTAGATTAACACAATTCATTTCGTTTGTTTTCAGATTTATTACCATGTGCATTTTACATTTCAATAAGAAATAAAGATCTTTCCTTCATCGTCAGATCAGTTCTTTTCGATGTTGCTGTAACTGTTTTAAGTGTGTTTTCATCAATGCTTCCAAAATATGTTCCTTGACGATAGATTCTTAGAATCTTTCCAGCAGCAGGATTTTAATCTGCATTTCTGTGCACTGATGCAATTAACAGGAGGAAAGGGTGTTCCCAGATCAAGACATACAGATCAAGACGCACGCACGCACTGGCCCACACCCACACACACAAAGGGAGAGAGAGAGAAAAAAAGAAAAATGAATTGAGATAGCTTTCCCTAGATGTGAAGATGGGGACAGAGATAGAGAGAAGGGAGTGTTGGAGGCGCGATGCAAACCCTGATAACTACCTGACGGGCCAGAGAAAAAAAACTCTGTCCTCCCCTGCCACCACCACTTGCGTCAGCACAATGGCTGAACAACAACACACATGGCTGTCTGTCCATGAAAACATGGCACACACACGCATATGCGCGCGCGCACACACACACGCACGCGCGCACATACATGCATATGCACATACACGCGCGCCCACACATACATACATATACATCCACACGCACGCGCAGACATATACACACAGGCATTAGCTTTCTACAGCCCAAGTGCCAAGACTGCCAAACAGAGAGAGAGGGAGGAGAGATGGGGCGAAGAGAGAGGAGAATGGGAAAGAGAGGCAGGCAGAGAGAGGGAGGAGAGATGGGGCGAAGAGAGAGGAGAATGGGAAAGAGAGGCAGGCAGAGAGAGGGAGGAGAGATGGGGCGAAGAGAGAGGAGAATGAGAAAGAGAGGCAGGCAGAGAGAGGGAGGAGAGATGGGGCGAAGAGAGAGGAGAATGGGAAAGAGAGGCAGGCAGAGAGAGGGAGGAGAGATGGGGCGAAGAGAGAGGAGAATGGGAAAGAGAGGCATGCAGAAAGAGACAAAATAAGATAAAGACAACTTTTTTTCCCGATGGTAATTGATAAGCAAGGAACAGGAAAGAGACAAGGAGAAAAAGAGTCACAGACACAGATAAGGACGGAATAAAATCGCTCATAAGTTGAAGAATGAAAAGTAATGGTTCAGTACAACACTTTTGACAGATTGCAATTCAGTTACAGCATGCACTGTAGAACAATAGGACATGCTGTCTATTGTTGAGTTAAGCCTCTTATGAACAGTGAGACAAATTCATTGTTCGACAAAACCCTGATACGGCCCTGTGTTGTCGGCTGGGCAATAAAGAGAGAAAAGGAAAAGAAATTGTAAATGAAAGATAATAATTTTTGTGCGGCATGTTTCGTATGATACCCATGATTGGGAAGAACGATTGTATTTCGTTATTCCCATCACGAGACAAAAGATAGGCCTCGGGGTTGCTCCTCAACTGATTCTTTTATCTACACACCTGCAATAACTGTCATGAGGGTTTTTTCTGTCACAAATCATCACTTTAAAACAACTATTCTTGGAATAATACATTGACATGCAAGTAAGCATTTCTTCAAATACGTTCAAGAAATACAAATCTCTCAGAAAAAGAAATATCCATTTTTATGATGGATACAACGGACTTGGCACACGAGGGACTTCAGTTTTGGAAATCACCACAGAATATAAGATACTGTTTCAGGATTAAATCTTTCTTCTTCTTCTTCGTTCGTGGGCTGCAACTCCCACGTTCACTCGTATATTACAGGGATGGGCTTTTACGTGTTTGACCGTTTTTACCCTGTCATGTAGGCAGTCATACTCTGTTTTCGGGGGTGTGCATGCTGGGTATGTTCTTGTTTTCATAACCCACCGAACGCTGACATAGATTACAGGATCTTTAACGTGCGTATTTGATTTTCTGCTTATGTAAACACACGAAGGGGGTTCAGGCACTAGCAGGTCTACACATATGCTGACCTGGGAGATCGGAAAAATCTCCACCCTTTAACCACCACACGCCGTTACCGAGATTCGAGCCCGGGACCCTCAGACTGAAAGTCCAATACTTTAACCGCTCGGCTGTTGCGCCCGTCGATTAAATCTTTTAAATTTCATCTTAAAACATGTATGTTCAAACATTATATTTCAAACATTGTATTTCAAACATTATATTTCAAACATTATATTTCAAACATTATATGTTCAAACATTATATTTCAAACATTATATGTTCAAACATTATATTTCAAACTATTGATCTTTCAACCATCCTCCCTGCGAACAGTCTTTGTGCGTGTGTGTGCGTCAATGAGTGTGTGTGCGTCATTGAGTGTGTGTGCGTCAATGAGTGTGTGTGCGTCAATGAGTGTGTGTGCGTCAATGAGTGTGTGTGTGCGTCAATGAGTGTGTGTACGTCAATGAGTGTGTGTGCGTCAATGAGTGTGTGTGCGTCAATGAGTGTGTGTGTGCGTCAATGAGTGTGTGTACGTCAATGAGTGTGTGTGCGTCAATGAGTGTGTGTGCGTCAAAGAGTGTGCGTGTGCGTCAGTGAGTGTGTGTGCGTCAATGAGTGTGTGTGTGCGTCATTGAGTGTGTGTGCGTCATTGAGTGTGTGTGTGTGCGTCATTGAGTGTGTGTGTGTGCGTCATTGAGTGTGTGTGCGTCATTGAGTGTGTGTGCATCATTGAGTGTGTGTGCGTCAATGAGTGTGTGTGCGTCAATGAGTGTGTGTGTGCGTCAATGAGTGTGTGTGCGTCATTGAGTGTGTGTGCGTCAATGAGTGTGTGTGCGTCAATGAGTGTGTGTGCGTCATTGAGTCTGTGTGCGTCAATGAGTGTGTGTGCGTCAATGAGTGTGTGTGCGTCATTGAGTGTGTGTGCGTCAATGAGTGTGTGTGCGTCAATGAGTGTGTGTGGTGGGGAGGTGTGAGAGGTGTCAGTTGTGAGTTACATTGTTTTTACAATGGTGTCTTTAGTAAGACTGTATCTTAACATGATCATATTCCCGTGTCTTGTTCACATGGAAAACACACTGTTAAATTCACATTGTTAAATGTGTTTAAATCCGCAGGGAAACGAAAACTAAACGCACACTATTATTATCATTATCATCATCATTATTACTATAAATTCTCACCACTACAACCACCACAACCACCATCATCATCATCACTACTACTACCACTGCTACAACAACAACTACTACTACTACTACTACTACCTCTACTGTATAATGTACGACTGGTAACAACAGAATCCAGCATGCGCTTTGCCAGCAACCTTTTTTACAACAACACACCCCACTGACATACGGTACACCCTCATTTAATTAAACATTTTAGTCTTGAAAAAACAACAAACAAAGAAACGCCCATCAGTCACCATCTTTAGACTGGTTAATCTCCTGAAATTCTTCTGACCTCCGTCATTCAATTTCCCGGTCAACATCGCGAGTATTGTATTTTCTGCAATCGTGTCAATAAAACTGATTCTGATCCAGATTTTTACACACACACACACACACACACACACACACACACACACACAATCTCTCGCTCTCCGCCATTTTCCAACTGTGTAGAGACCAAAGTGGATGGTGGTGATGGGAAAAATGCCAACACACTGCACACACAACACGCGCGCACGTCAAGTGTCTGGCCCCATTCCTCCCTTCCGGAGTGGAGGATGGGGACTGAGGAACAGGGTGGGCACTGAAGGTGGGGAGGGGGCGGGAGTCAAAGCCGAAATCAGAATCCGACCAATTCTGCTTCAGTAGCGAAAAACAAACGTGATGGCCGTCAAGAGTACTGCTGGAATGGCGGTCAGGAATCCTTCAATCAGAGCTGGCGGCGCAACACTGAACAGCCCTGACGTGGTGAAAGGGGTCCAGGGGGAGATAATGGCACTCCACCCGTGGAGTTGGCCCCAGACGGTCTGTCCACTGGGGTGTGTGGCCCAAAGCACTGAGCTGTACAAACACTGCACAGGTCTCTGACACTGGACTTTGCAACTGATGGAGTTGTGTGTGTGTGTGTGTGTGTGTGTGTGTGTGTGTGTGTGTGTGTGTGTGTGTGTTTACGTGCGTGTCCCTATGTCCGTGTTCATACATTCCACAAATGTGAAGGATTGACAAAATTTAAACATAAAAAATAATCCGAAATCTTCAGTGCGTTTGATTAACTTACATCAGATTATGTGACCGAATAAATGAAAAGGAAACGTTCAGAACGTTGCTTTGTCTGCCCAGCTCCGAAGAGCAAAGAATCGTTTAAAAAAAAACCCCAAAACTCGCTAGTTTTCTTTTCTTTTTCCCCTTGTCAAGCAAACAATGGAATTTCCACAGTACAAAAATGGTATGTCTTTTACCAATTTAAACTGCACTTTACGAGGTGAATCTGCAGCCTCTCGAGATCGGATTAGTTACACAGCGTAATGACCAGTGGGTGAAAGAAAACGCAGAAACAGAACATATTTTTGTTGTTGTTGTTTTACATCAAACCCTATGAGCGCTAAACAATCATGGAAATACACATAGAAATAAACACATGCACAAGACGTATTCCATGTATAAATTCAAAATAGGGAAAGAAAATATATCAGGATTTTTCTTTACAGATGCAAAGAGACCGAGAGGGCCGGAAGAAAAAGTATCGGGATTTTCCGATAAACAGGCAGAAACAGAAACAGAGAGAAAGAGAGAGAGGAGAGAGACGGATAGAGACACAGAGAGACATGGTGAGATTTCAGTTTCATTGTCTCAAGATGGTGTCTGTCCGTTCAAATCCATACGCCACTGGTCAGGCCTTGAGTGCGTCCATAGATATGTGTGTTTACCTATCGGAGAGGATTTCTTCTGTGCGATTTTGCCTGAGGACAACACTTACGCTGCCATGGGTTCTTTTTCAGTGCGCCAAGTGCGTGCTGCACAATAAAATCGATTTATCGTCTCATCGGAATGATAAAAAGATCAGCTCCAAACTTGGGAGAAAGGCGAGACAGGTATTGGAACCCAGACCCCCACGGACACTGTATTGGCAGATAAGCGCCTTAACCACTGTGTCACCTTCCTCCTAGACAGTGTATGAAGGAGAGACAGACACACAGACACACAGATGGAGACGGGAAAGGGGACAATAGCTTCAAAAAGCAAAGAACTATGGTTGGTTCAACACAACGAATCCACTCAGGGGTGTGGGCTTCCTTTCCGCTGTACGCCAAACCATCCTTTCGGTCTTTCCCCAGCCCCCACAGTTAAACATTTGTCTTCACTGTGTACCTCATTTCAATGGCTTAATCGTCGTGTCTGTGTCACGGTAGTGATAGGTTACGTGTTTAATGGCTACTTTAGTAATCTAATCAATCTGGTTGTATGTACGTGTGAAGGCATCTCTGTCAACTGCTGTTTCAACGCCAGTCTGACAGTGTCTGCATAAGATCTCGTTTGGGTTTTTTCACGATTTTCACGTCATATCGTTTCCGCAATGTATCAGTGTTGTGTACGAAATCAATGTTCAATACTTACTTCAATGCATCAGCAGTCTGAGGCTATCTGTGTCGGGGGGCATGGTGTGTCCGGCGCCAAGTGTAATCCCACCCGTGGGGGTAAGCGGTCCGTGCCGCTGAAAGCGGGAGTCGTCAGGTGTCACTGAGGGAGCAGCACGAGTCTGCACAAGTGTCACGCCACTGATCGCTGCCTTTCTGCAAAAGAAAACAAACAACAGTCACGCAACAGTAGATTACATGCGTATCGTGATTCAGTGTCGTCAGGCTTTCTTTACAACCCATGCAAAAACCTCGCAGGATATATATGTATAATGAGCCTACGTGTAAGTGAATAGGTGAAAACAGAGACAGACAGACAGACAGAAAAATAGAGAGAGAGGTATGTGCATATTTCTGTGTTTCAGACTTGTGTGTGTGTGTGTGTGTGTGTGTGTGTGTGTGTGTGTGTGTGTGTGTGTGTGTGTGTTTCCAGTTTCGTTATTCACATTCAGGTTGACCGTTGTAACGGTACTAAAACAAGGTAAGACCTGTGTGACTATGAGAGCGTCTCACTACTGTGCTTTCTTAAGTCAGCTGCCAGCTTTGTTTGGGAGCAACTGCAGTACGTATATGCCGGGTTGGTAGATAACGGCTAATGAGTTGGCGGGGGGCGTGGTGCTGACTGCTCTGTATGTCTGTCTGTCTGTCTCTCTGCCACCCACACTTATTCGTTTCAGGCCTCCCTCCCTCCACCTCATACAAAAAACCCTCTTTCTCTCTCTTTCCATGCATTTGTAAAGTCTATATGCATGTGAATGCGTATAAATTACGTATACATATGTCCATTCACGTGCATATGGTGGCCTATTCATCTTATCTTCACTGCCCATCACCTATTTTTAAAACATACAAATTTAATCTTATATTCTTTCATTCTTGTTTCAGTTTATGCCAGTAGATAGCGAGAGGGGAGACTGAGGCAAAGAGAGTAAACAATGAGAGGCAGGGACAAGGGGGAGAGAAACAGTCAGTGGGAGCGGGAAAGAGCGTAGGGGGTGGGGGGGACATGTATTCCAATAGGCAGACCGACAAAAACAGGATCATGAAAAGATGGGAGAAAAACCCCAGATGAGGCAATATCAGACATAGGAAGACGGAGACCAACAAACAAGGACAGCTGTACACAAGGAAACGGGAGGAGCATGTATTTCATTTAAGCACTGCAAGCAGTTAACACAATTCATCCCATCCAGCGCTTCCGCACAAAATACACGTAGAATATGTATGAAGTTCAGTTATCACACAAACGAATGCACACAAACAAAACATGGTACAATAAAAAGAGGGGAGAGTGAGTGAGTGTGAGACAGACAGACAGAAGGTGAGAGAGAAACAGGGAGAGACAGAGCGGGAGATACACACACACACACACACACACACACACACACACACACACACACACACACACACACACACACACACACACACAAGTTTCAAGTTTTAATTATCCTTTCACTCCTATTGGAGTATGGAGGATTACTGCAAAATAAACTTTTCACGCCCAGAACAAACATTTCCAAATACACAACAATGTCACATAAAAGTTGAGAAACCACAAATGTCTTTTAACTCCAAAAGTATAACTAGGCAACATTCGCAAATCTAATCATCTTACTTACAGCTAAAATGACTTTTTTGCCTCCTTTGAGCATATTACAAAAATCAAAAACAGATTTTGGAGACAAATATTTTTTAAGAACATATCTATTTCGTAACTGATCATAAATGGGACATTCCATTATAAAATGAAACTCATCACCAATCACAGACATGTTACAAACCTTACAAAGCCGTAACTCTCGTGGTATGCCTTTGTGTCTCCCTGTTTCTATTTCCAGCTTATGATTACTACTTCGAAATCTGAAGAAGCTGATAACGTAATTATCAGGCATTTGACATATATTTTTCCTACCAAATCCACTTTTGAAATTTCGATAAAACAAACATTTACTACTCGCCTCTAGAGCATGTCTCCATAGATTTTGAAAACTATCTCTCAAAGCAATGTTGACATTCTTGCAGGAAGATTCCCTCTCCAAGAAGAATTGAGCATCCCAAACACAGTCATTCCCTGCTTCTATTAAAATTTGGCTGATACAACTCATCCATTTTGAAGAATAAATACCATTTCGATATAAGTCAAGTAATATCAAATATATTTTCCCAGAATATTTTTCTGTGTTTGATATCACTAAGTTGGTCCAAAATCGACCTAATCTCATTTTCACTAACATACTAATTGGATAAATATCAGTTTCTCCATAAACAATTTGGGTCATAGTATATCTGTTCAGTTTGAACAAGCGTTTCAAAAATTTCAATTCTAATTTTTCAAGTATATCTACATTTTCATAACCCCATATTTCTGCACCATACAACAAAATAGGAACAATCATAGACTGGTACATGTCCAGAATGATATGTAAAGGTAAATCTTGATTTCTGGCTGACTGAAGTAACGAAAACATAGCTTTTTGGCCCTATTCATAAATCATTTTTTTAGCTTTGTAAAAAGTTCCGTTTCTACTAAATTCGATGCCAAGATATTTAAAAGAATTGACAACATCCAAACATGTGTCACCAAACTTAAAAACAGGCTTTCGGCTTGTTTGTAGAACTGAATATTATCACTTTAGTTTTCTTTACACTGACCACTAGTTTCCATTTTAAACAATATTTGTGAAAAACATTGAGGGACTGTTGTAATCCTTCTTTCGTTTCTTAAAGTAAAATTGTGTCATCTGCATACAACAGTACAAATAATCGCATGTGATTATCTAACTCTGAAATGTTAACATTCAATAAAAGATCAACACAGAGAGAGAGAGAGAGAGAGAGACAGACAGACAGACAGACAGACAGACAGACAGACAGACAGACAGACAGACAGAGACAGAGAAACAGAGAGAGTTGTTTCACTCTATCCTAAAAACGTAGTATCATCTTACCCGAATTTTTTTTTCTGTTTACATGATAACTTATGTGTGTGTGGTGATCTTGGAAAGGTGTGCGGGACATAGACGTGAGTTGGGGGGAGGGGTCACTTTGATATTTGCCGACATGCAGTTCGAGTGAGCCGAAAGAGATTTTGTTGTTGTTGTTGTTTTGGCTGAAGTAGACAATAAAAAGTATTTTGAGCTGAATCGAATTTCAATTGAATTGAAATGACAGCGGGAGAGACATACATACAGAAAGCCAGACAGATAGACAGACGGACAGACAGACAAATACATTGCAAGAGACAAAAATATGCATGAAAGAGAACTGAAACTGAACGTTCCGCATCGATGACAGCCTGATAACCTGATGTCAGTGACATCCATGTTAAACGTCAACACGTGTCAGGCGCTAATGGACCTCGGGAATGATGACCATCCCACGGGAGTGGGGGGAGGGAACCTGTCAACCACCACACTGCCACCTCCACCACGTCAACACATTGGGACAAGCAAAGGAGAATGCCAACGATGGAATTTGTTGTTTACTTATTCATTTTTCTTTGGGGGGTGGGGGTGGGGGTTCGTATTATACTGTATGGTATTGTGGTGGTGTTTTTTTCACAACGGATTTCTCTGTGTGAAAATCAGGCTGCTCTCCACGGACAGAGCGCGTCACGTCCCCAAAGTGCATCGCCAACCGCTTTTCTTTCCTTTTTTCCACAAATGTATTAATTTTGTTTTCAAAATAAAGTGATTTTTTTCTACAGATTTCTGCCAGGAACAACCTTTTTGTTGTCATGGGTTATGTTACGTGCACTAGGTGCAAGTTGCACATGGAGCCTCGATTTATCGGATCTCGCACCCAGACCAGCACAGAAGGTCAAGTGGAGGGGGCGTAGTAAAAACCTCAGGCCGTACAAGGGACTGGAACCCACAAACACACGCTTGCTAGTCGGTGTCGTTACCACTGGGCCACCACCCTACAGTTTTTGTTTTCTTTTTCTTTGTTTCAATTCGCCCGAAATTCGAACTCATAACTCTCGGAATGCGAGTTCAGCGCACAGCCGTCATTATCAACCAGTTCCTCGCAAAAAAAAAAACCAACAACAAAAAAGCCATCAATTTATTCGTCTAGCATTGGCCCACACAGATAGCGAAGCCTCTCACCCGTATATAAACTCCATCTGCTGTAGACAGAAGTCACAATTCCAGACACTGAAAACAGACCTCGGTTTGAAGTTCCTATAAAAAATATTTTAAAAAATAACGTGTAAAGATTCTGATTATCTGGGGTCCTTCAAGCAAAAGCATGTGAAGCTTTTCTTTCTGGAGGAGGAAAAGGAGGAGTTGAGGAGGAGGAGCAGACAGATAAATAGTATTTCTGTCTGTACGTTCTTCACTTTGATGTCTTTTTTCATAGTCTGATTTTAGACGATAATGCGCGTTGTGTGTGTGTGTGTGTGTGTGTGTGTGTGTGTGTGTGTGTGTGTGTGTGTGTGTGTGTGTGTATGCGCGCGCGCGCGCGCGCGTAACACCGAACAACATGGACAATGCAATGCAACGCAGTGCAATGTAATGCGTTGCAATGTCATGCAACACAATGCAATGCAATGCACTAGACTATACTGCACTACACCTCAATACAATGCAATACAATACAATACAGTACAATACAATGCAATACAATACATTAACGTGCAGTGCAATGCAGGACAGCGCAGTACAGTACGGCACAGAACAATGTAACACAGCATGATCGCTATGTCATTCCATCGTATCCGCCAGATACACCACAGCAACAAGAAACAAGGGAATCTAGTCTGGAGAGTAGTTCTCCCGTACTTTGCAGCCTCGTATTTCTGTTTGCTGTATGGTCCACAGCTATTATGTTTCCAAAGTGTGTAACTGGTGTCATGTCGGTATTTGTCTTCCACTAGTCAACAATGAAACGCACTGAACAGAATTACACTAGATATCAGTCAAGAAACGAAGAAGACAACGTTGGTATTGTCACATAACAAGATTCAATGGCCTTGCTAAAACAATCCTGCAAGGAACTGTTGAGGGAGGGAGATGGAAGGGAAGACAGAAAAAAACGAACGGCTGACAACATTGCTCAATGGACAGGAAAACCGTATACAGAAGAAGACGAAGAAAGGAAAGAAAGAAGGAAGACAGACAGAAAAAAGAAAGATGTTAGACACAGACAGACAGAGACAGACAAAATGAAATGAAGAACGCAATAATACCAGCAAATGAAAGAAAGGTGTTTTTCTACTGCCAGTAACTGAAATAAACTGTGCTTGAAACAGTAAGGAAAGGAACGAACGTAAGAAATTAAGAATGAAAGAATGAAACAAAGAAGGACGTTTTTGGCAGCTGGAGAATAAATTGCCGTACAAAGAAAGAAGTCAACAAACTAAGGAAATAACTAAAAGAAAGAAAGGATGGAAAAAGAAAAGGGGGGAAAAGAAAGAATGGAAAGAAAAAAGGAAAAGAAAGAAAGATTTATATTGCCAGTGTCTGCAGACAGAAATGCGAAAAGAAAAAGAAAGAAAAAACACAGAAATAGGAAAAAGAAAGAAAAAAGGAAAGGAAAGAAAGAATGAAAGAAACGAAATAAAGAGATAAATAAAAAGAAAACAAAAAGAGAAAATGATACACTACCAGTGGTTGCAGATTAAACTGCGCTGAAGAAAAAAGTAATAAAACAAACAAAGCAGAAAAGACCTCAGCACATACAGAAAAGGAAGCGAAAGAAATAATCTAAGAAAGAAAGAAAAGAACACAATAAGAGAGAGAAAAAACCCAGTTTACACCATCAGTAATTCCAAAATGGAACAAAGAGTGTTAAAGAAGGATGAAAAAAGAAATCAACAAAACAAAAACTGAAATCAAACTAAAGGAAAGAAAGAAATACAGGAAGAAATATAGCACAATAGAAGGATAGAGAGAAAGAAGACAGACAGAAGCATAAGAAAGAAAGAAGGAAAGAGCAGTCAGCACGCCGCAGTGCCAGGCCACATCACACTGAAGCCTCGGTGTAACGTTAGCAAGACAGCTGGGGTTTGATCACAGTGCCAGGCCACATCACACTGAAACCTCGGTGTAACGTTAGCAAGACAGCTGGGGTTTGATCACAGTGCCAGGCCACATCACACTGAAACCTCGGTGTAACGTTAGCAAGACAGCTGGGGGTTGATCACAGTGCCAGGCCACATCACACTGAAACCTCGGTGTAACGTTAGCAAGACAGCTGGGGGGTTGATCACAGTGCCAGGCCACATCACACTGAAGCCTCGGTGTAACGTTAGCAAGACAGCTGGGGTTTGATCACAGTGCCAGGCCACATCACACTGAAACCTCGGTGTAACGTTAGCAAGACAGCTGGGGGGTTGATCACAGTGCCAGGCCACATCACACTGAAACTTCGGTGTAACGTTAGCAAGACAGCTGGGGTTTGATCACAGTGCCAGGCCACATCACACTGAAACCTCGGTGTAACGTTAGCAAGACAGCTGGGGTTTGATCACAGTGCCAGGCCACATCACACTGAAACCTCGGTGTAACGTTAGCAAGACAGCTGGGGGTTGATCACAGTGCCAGGCCACATCACACTGAAACCTCGGTGTAACGTTAGCAAGACAGCTGGGGGTTGATCACAGTGCCAGGCCACATCACACTGAAACCTCGGTGTAACGTTAGCAAGACAGCTGGGGTTTGATCACAGTGCCAGGCCACATCACACTGAAACCTCGGTGTAACGTTAGCAAGACAGCTGGGGTTTGATCACAGTGCCAGGCCACATCACACTGAAACCTCGGTGTAACGTTAGCAAGACAGCTGGGGTTTGATCACAGTGCCAGGCCACATCACACTGAAACCTCGGTGTAACGTTAGCAAGACAGCTGGGGTTTGATCACAGTGCCAGGCCACATCACACTGAAGCCTCGGTGTAACGTTAGCAAGACAGCTGGGGTTTGATCACAGTGCCAGGCCACATCACACTGAAGCCTCGGTGTAACGTTAGCAAGACAGCTGGGGTTTGATCACAGTGCCAGGCCACATCACACTGAAACCTCGGTGTAACGTTAGCAAGACAGCTGGGGTTTGATCACAGTGCCAGGCCACATCACACTGAAACCTCGGTGTAACGTTAGCAAGACAGCTGGGGTTTGATCACAGTGCCAGGCCACATCACACTGAAGCCTCGGTGTAACGTTAGCAAGACAGCTGGGGGGTTGATCACAGTGCCAGGCCACATCACACTGAAGCCTCGGTGTAACGTTAGCAAGACAGCTGGGGTTTGATCACAGTGCCAGGCCACATCACACTGAAGCCTCGGTGTAACGTTAGCAAGACAGCTGGGGGGTTGATCACAGTGCCAGGCCACATCACACTGAAGCCTCGGTGTAACGTTAGCAAGACAGCTGGGGTTTGATCACAGTGCCAGGCCACATCACACTGAAACCTCGGTGTAACGTTAGCAAGACAGCTGGGGGGTTGATCACAGTGCCAGGCCACATCACACTGAAACCTCGGTGTAACGTTAGCAAGACAGCTGGGGTTTGATCACAGTGCCAGGCCACATCACACTGAAACCTCGGTGTAACGTTAGCAAGACAGCTGGGGTTTGATCACAGTGCCAGGCCACATCACACTGAAACCTCGGTGTAACGTTAGCAAGACAGCTGGGGGGTTGATCACAGTGCCAGGCCACATCACACTGAAACCTCGGTGTAACGTTAGCAAGACAGCTGGGGTTTGATCACAGTGCCAGGCCACATCACACTGAAACCTCGGTGTAACGTTAGCAAGACAGCTGGGGTTTGATCACAGTGCCAGGCCACATCACACTGAAACCTCGGTGTAACGTTAGCAAGACAGCTGGGGTTTGATCACAGTGCCAGGCCACATCACACTGAAACCTCGGTGTAACGTTAGCAAGACAGCTGGGGTTTGATCACAGTGCCAGGCCACATCACACTGAAGCCTCGGTGTAACGTTAGCAAGACAGCTGGGGGGTTGATCACAGTGCCAGGCCACATCACACTGAAGCCTCGGTGTAACGTTAGCAAGACAGCTGGGGTTTGATCACAGTGCCAGGCCACATCACACTGAAACCTCGGTGTAACGTTAGCAAGACAGCTGGGGTTTGATCACAGTGCCAGGCCACATCACACTGAAACCTCGGTGTAACGTTAGCAAGACAGCTGGGGGGTTGATCTCTACCTTTACCCTTACACAGGGTAGACGTCCAAACGATTCTACCACTGTTGCTGTTTTGTTTCTCCATTACTGCGCTGATGATATGATGATGACGGCGACGATGACAGGTATGATAATTAGAATGAATATAGTAATGTTAGGATCAATATGATAATGTTAAGATCAATATGATAATGTTAATGACGATATCGATGAAAAGGGTAATACAGAAAGAAGAAGAAGAAAAAAGAAAGACATATATTATTACGCCAGTAAGTGTAGAAGAAAAGTATGCCAACAAAAGAAAGACATATATTATTACGCCAGTAAGTGTAGAAGAAAAGTATGCCAACAAAAGAAAGACAGAAACAAAGAAGAAAGAAGGACGAAAATGAAATCTTACAATGCCAATTTTGTTTGGGTTTCTGACTGTTTGGTGGTGGCGGGGGGGTTGTTGGTGGTGGTGTTGTCTTTCTTACTTTTTTTTCTTTACACTGCAGCATCTTTGCGGATTCCTTTTATGGCGGATGAATTGTTTACCTCCACGTACATTCCTCTAGCGTCCTGCTGTTGGGATTTTTAAGACATAAAGGAAGACAGCAGCAAATGAAACAAGAAAGAACAGCCGAAGAATAAACCGCGACAAACGTAAACAGAAAAGAAAAAGAAACACACACACACACACAAAACAATGCAGAAAAGATGAAGTTACACTGACAGTAATTGCAAAATAAATTACACTTGTGGAAACAAAAACAAAAAAGAAATAAAATAAAAATAAGAGAAAGGATCCAAACAAATAAGAAAAGGAGAAAGACAGAAAAAATATGAAAAACGTACAAAAGAAATATGTTACACTGAAATTGATTTAATCGAAAAATAACACTGCACTTATTTTGCATTGTTTTAAGCTCAAGAAAAAAAAAACAAATACGAAGCAAACAAACTACAGCACAGACACCCACCCCACCCCCCTTTTATTCAAAAGATGAATAACTAAAAACACTTAAAAGAAAGAAACCCCCTTCCGCAAATTTACACATGACCAAGGCACGCAATGCATCACGAAACAACGTCCCAGTGTGACGTCACATAGCACCGGACAGGAGGGTGGGGGAACATGGATCATTTGGGTTGGGTGAGGAGGGTGATGTCTCTACAGAAGGCGTCCAAACAGTTTCACTACTGCTGCTGTTTTGTTCCTCCATTACTATGATAATGATGATGATGACAATGATGATGATATGATAATGTTAATTAATGACGGTATCGGTGGAGAAACGAGAAACAAGTGAAAAAGATTGTAGTGATCGTAATGATGACGATGCGGATGAAGATGATAATTTCAAAGACTACGAAAGAAAGAAGAAATAAAGAATAAAAAAAGAAAGAAAGATATTACAGTGCCAGTAACTGCAGACGAAACTGTGCTAACAGAAGAAAGAAAGAAATAATATCACACACACACACACACACACACACACACACACACACACACACACACACACACACACACACACACATTACACTGCTAGAATAAACAATGCAATTCTATTTTGTTTGTTGTTGTTGTTGATGATGATGATGATGTTTATTGTACGTTAAAGCATCTTTGTGGTTTTTTTTATGACAGATGAATTGTTTACCTGTACTTACTTTCCTCCTCTGTTATATTGTTATACTTCTTTTAAAAGATCGAACGAAAGATAGCAACAAAGAAAACAGGACAGAATATGCAGCGAAACCACACCACCACACCAAACGGAAAAGGAACAGTGAGATACAAATACAAGCAAAACAAACCAGAAAGACAAATGTTACACTGACAGTAATTCTGGAATGAAGTGTACTGCTGAAAGCTTAAGAAAAATTACCAAAAATTCAACAACAACAAAACTATAAAGAGAGAGAGAGAGAGAGAGAGAGAGAGAGAGAGAGAGAGAGAGAGTGTGTCCTGTGTTTGGAGGGTTAGAGAGAAACAAAGATTAGAGAGAGAAACAAAGATTAGAAAATGGCAAACAAGTGAGTCAATAAAAAGGAAAAAAAGAAAGATGTTACATTGCCATTACTTTAATCGAAAAATAACACCACGCTTACATCATTGTTTTAAGCTCCCAAAATTAACGAACAAAGCAAATAAACAACATGCAAAGAAGTAGATAAACAAGAGCAGATTCACCACC
Source organism: Babylonia areolata (assembly GCF_041734735.1). Lineage (NCBI taxonomy): Eukaryota > Metazoa > Mollusca > Gastropoda > Neogastropoda > Buccinidae > Babylonia > Babylonia areolata. Next base: position 4,001,039 of record NC_134897.1, read on the forward strand.
TCCCCAGCCCTCCAGAAAATGAATAGCTAAAAACAAGTAAATAGAGGGGAGGGGGGAGAAACAAAAAGAAAGAAACAGTTTCAAAGCACGCGACGTGACGCCCCATGAAAAGGTCCCAGTCTGACGTCACTCAGGACCGAACATGGCTGGCGATCTGCCCCCATGCCTCACTCAACAGCCTGGCACCTGTCCCAACTTTTCAACAGCTGCTGTCTTGACCGAGTGACAAATCATTTAGCTATCCTATAATGATGACGAAAGAAAGACAGAGAGAAAAGAAAAGAATGAAAGAAACACAGAGTGAAACGAAGGAAAAATTTTCACCGGCTAAGAATAGATTTTGCCCCAAAATAATCATTACAAAATGTTTAAATGAAAATGAAAACAAATGAGGAAATAAAGAAGCGAAGAAAAACAATTATGACATTGGTAAAAACTGCAGACTCCACTGAAAATAATTGCGAAAAGATAGAAGGTAAAAACAAAAAAAAGGAAAGAAAAAAGGGGGTCGGGGGAGGCGCTGCTGGGGGACAAGAAAAAAACAGTTCCACATGTTCTCACGTCACGACTGGAAACACAATGCCGCAGCACAAACTGACGTTACACACAGCCAGACGGTCACACGGTGAGGAATGGAGGATGGAGATGAGGAGAAGAGAGTTGATCCACCCTGGGCAAATGTCCAACATTTTATTTTATTTGGTTTTCGTTGTGCAGTCAGCTCACTTCTGACTTTTATCGATGACCTCAATCCTGTGTCGCTGTTCCGAAACGGCCTGCGTGTGGGAAAATGAGTAGTAGTAGTAGTAGTAGTAGTAGTTCTTCTTCTTCTTCTTCTTCTTCTTCTTCTATGAGTTGTTTTATTCCTGCTTTATCGTTGATGTGGCTGCTGTAGTTGTGGTTATTCTTTGGTGTTGTTGCAGCTGCTGCTCCCGCTGCTAATCCTGTTCCTGGTGTTTGACGGCAGTTTTCGTGTGTGTGTGTGTGTGTGTGTGTGTGTGTGTGTGTGTGTGGATGCGTGCGTGCACATTGCAATCGCTTTGTTAGCTCATGAGAGATGGCCATGACTGTCCACGCAATGCATGGACCAACGCAATCGCCGACAGACATTATTCTGTTCTGCATGTGCGACAGAGCTGAAAATCTGCCTGCCCCTCCCCTTGCCCTTCCAAGTGACTTTCACTTCTTTATATCTTCAGAAAACTTATTAGTTCCTTCGTTGCTCTGTTCCTTCGTTGCTCTCTCTCTCTCTCTCTCTCTCTCTCTGTCAGCAAGGCAGCATGTAAAAAAGCTGCAACAGCCGAGCGCAATAGCTGAGTGGTTGCAGCATTGGACTTTTCAATCTGAGGGTCCCGGATTCGAATCTCGTTAACGGTGCCTGCTAGCTAAAGGGTGGATATTTTTCCGATCTCCCAGATCAACGTATGCGCAGACATGCTAGTGCCTTCGTGTGTATACTCATGTGGAAGATCAAATGCACACGTTTAAGATCCTGTAATCCATGTCAGCGTTCGGTGGGTTATGGAAGCAAAAACACCCAGCATGCACAACCCCGAAACGAAACAAAATGGTCAAACATGTAAAATGTTACGTCTGTCTGAGTGTGATTGTATGCGTGCCTGAAATCTTTTTGATTGACAAAGGAAACAAAGATGAGCGCCCAATGGCAGCCATCACGACGCTATACCCAACCCAGGTCGTCAGCCTGTTGTGCAAATGACTCCGCGTTCGTAAAGCGCTTAGAGCTTGGTCTCCGACGGAGGATGGGCGCAACATTAGTATCCATATCATCATGTTCTACCCTCGTAAATGAAGATCCCTCCCTCTCTCTCTCTCCCTCTCTCTCATATATATATATATCCCAATCCACAGCAGCCGATGCTCACATATGCAGCAGAAATTTGGGGTATCTACGATAATAAACAAATGGAAATCATTCATACATATGCAATAAAACGTTTTTTGAATATACCACTTCATTCATTTAATCAAGTAGCATATGGGGAAACGGGTAGATATCCACTGAAAATTCGTACAATAATTAAGTGCATAAAGTATTGGTTAAAACTTATTAAATTACCGCCGACAAGACTGTGTAAGCAGGCTTATGATATGTTACTACAGCAGCATGAAGAAGGAAAGAAAAACTGGATAGACAATGTAAAAAATGTTTTAGTCAAAAATGGGTTTGGGATTGTATGGATTAGCCAAGGAGTAGGGAGTGATGTCGCATTTATTTCGGAATTTAAGGATCGTCTTATCAACATATACAAGCAAAACTGGCATTCAGACATGGAAGAAAATGCAAGATATAATTGGTATTTTTCGTTTAAAAATATTTTCCAGTCGGAAAAATACATTTCTGTAATTACAAATAAATGGCAACGATGTCTCCTTTCTCGATTTCGATCCAGGACCTTAGGGCTTAATGCAAATAGAGTATGGTATATTCAAAATAGTGAAAGTGATAGTGTATGTCAGTTGTGTCATCAGGAATTAGAAAATGAGGATCATATTGTTTTCCATTGTAAGGAATACAGTGTTTAATGAAATGATTATACATTCTTTACACATCCGTTTGCATTAAGACATGATCTAGTAGCTATCCTTTCATCAGATAATGAAGACATCCTATTTTCACTCGCCAAATATATTGTAGAAGCATACAACATTCGAAGGAAAAGATTAACCGAACGATCGTTTTAACACGATAGAAACATAATGCAGAATAAAATATAAGATCCATAACTCAATTTAGATTGGTAAATAACCAAAAAATGCTCGGCTACAAAGTTGGATGGTCATATGTTCGAATTAATTACTTAGTATTATGCATGAGTAATATGGAATATGTTGTATTAATGTTGTGGGTGTGAAGGTGTGAGTGTTAATGTGTTTATGAATATGTACTTATTTGCTTGTTGTTTCCCCTTATTTTTCGTTTTACTTTTTCTTTTCGTCGTCTACTAAAATAAGCTGAATAATCCCCCTTGGCACTAGAGCTGTAAAACGCTATTTGCCAATAAAAAAAAATTGTCATTCTCTCTCTCTCTCTCTCTCTCTCTCTCTCTCTCAGAAATATGTACATTACTGGACGGAACAACCGGATATTAAAACCTACATTTTACCATTCCGATGACTCTAAGTATTCATAACAAATATAATGATCTTTCGTTGGCTGGAAAAGATTGCATGTTCCATAAAATGATATGAAAATGCCAAGGTAGTTTGCAGGACATTTTAAAGGAGATTCACTGGATTTTGCAGGCAATAGCTATCATGAAAGCATTACCTGCTGTTCCACATATTCTTTTACATTGGAGACAATGAAGTTTCTGTTTCACTCAGACGAAACAGGAACAATTATTATTCGTTTTCCATACGTTTCTTTCTTTTTACCTGTCCCAACATTAACTGTAAACACAATCAATGTGCAATCAAATCCACCATAACCATAAGTAACGTTTCAAAATTAGTTCCTTGGGAAGGGGCATGTCAGGTGATAGACGGCAGTGGCGATCGACAATGAGAAAAGCATGGTAACTGACTGAAGTGGCGCAACCATCATCGTGCATGTTCTGCTGGTGACGTTCTGGTCACAAAGGATATTTTTATATTCCTTTCGAAGTTTCTATCTTTCTTTCTTTCCTACTTTGTTTCATTTTCCATCTACATACGCATGTTTATTTTCCATGCCAAATTGTTAGTGTTGTTTCTGCAAAGTGTCTGCCTCGCTCTGTATTGGTTGTTTTACACTTTGAGTGCCGAGAAAAAAAATCAGTAGAAACTTGTGTTTCAAGTCATAAGTCAATAACCGCCCAAAACTGAGAAAATGGTTTGGAGATGTACCCCTTTAAATCAGAATTTAATTGTAAATTTTCAGCCTTCCAGAGTTATTTCCCTTCTTTTGATGATGTCATCAGTGACCTAGATTTGTTGTCTCATCCAGACAAACACTGAAGATCCAGCGCAGAGATGAGTAAAATCCTGGTCCCATGTTCGAATCGGTGCTGGTTCCCTCGCTTCTTGGTCAGGCGGCATATTCACGACACAACCAGTCAACCCAAATCACTGCACCATTAAACAGACGGATAGTCCAGAACGCAGCAAAGCGTTTCGAAAACGGAGGAAAAGAAAGTTCTTTGGTTGCAGTCCAAGTATCTGTCGCCTGAAAGCAGCCATCATTTGGTCCACATGGGGCTACCAGACAGAGGATACCTACTCCACGGCCGTCGTTTCACTGGTGATCAGCACAGTCTGATCTGATCCGCCACACACAGGGCACTGGCATCAAACCCCCTCAATGTCCACAACAATCACTTGTAGTCGCCATACCAGACTGAGTTATCGCTCCCTCCAGATAGGAGACGGCCATTATATGCGTTCACCGTTCTCCCCACGGCTTTGCCGACTGTGCCGACCATGTTACCATCACCTCAGGCACGTTTACAGTCATTCCCTTAGTGTCGCCACACAGCTAGTATGCCTACTGCAGCTTCTGAAAGGGTTAACAATTGTAAATTAATGCTGACCAATGTACTGTTAACCATTTGTTGCGCCGAGGTTTTGTAAGGTATATAGGATGCAACAAGTACCTGAGACGTATGGAAGAAGCTTCTTTATTTCTTTCTTTGGTAAGTTAGAAATCAATGTAACACTGAGTCATAATCAATAATGATGACGCAGTACATTTACACAACAAATACACCTGATAATTGTGAAGAAAGCTTTAAGTGCGTGCTTTCTGTAGCATTCTAATAATGATGATTGCTTTTTACGTATTTCAAATTCCATATAATGTCCTCTTCCATAATATTGCTCTTAACGTTCTGAGATATATATATATATATATATATATATATATATATATATATATATATATATATATATAATGAAAAGAATAAAAAATAAAAATAAAAACTGTATGCGCATGTTAACTACATTCACAGTGGCATGCAACACCATAAATCGTTTTAACACGGAAAGTCACCAAAACACCAAATGCGTCCTCACACGAGATACACCACTCCTGTTCGTCAACCTCCTCACCCTCACCCATCCCACACCCTAACCCTCCAAACACAGGACACACACTCTCTCTCTCTCTCTAAATCTTACGCTGATCTTGCAAGTAAAAACACAGCCAGTGCAGTGCAAGAAAATGAGACTGTGTGTGAAATCCCCATGCAGTCAAACTGTAAATATGTACATAGAGAGAGTGAAGTTGGGAAGTCATACGATATCGCAGGTGAAAGCGTGAACGAGTGTGAGGCTGAGAATGTTGGATGTACTGATTCAGTTAATTCGGCTACAGGTAATAATCAATCTTTCTCCTTTCTGCATTGGAATGTCGGTGGTCTGTTAAACAAACTTGGCGATAGAGTGTTTATAAATTATATAGCTACATTTCATTTTGTTTGCCTTGTTGAAACATTTATGGATAACCTGGATTCCCCTTTGTTCCCCGACCACACGATATTCTGTAAAGCTGTCTCGTCATGGTATGAAGTGTGGGGAGGTGGTTTGTTTGATGAAGAATGAGTTTGTACCGTATGTTACTGAACTGAAATGTGATGAAGATAATATTTTATGCTTCATGCTTGATAAAACATTGTTTTTGAAAATATTGAAACAAAGACTTGTCGACTGTAGGTGGCAGAACTGGAATTTCCATGTCAACAATAGTGATAGGTTTTTGGAATATAGAAAATTTAAGTCATCTCACGAGTTAGAGCCTTACTTGATAATGGATATAAATAGATTTATTAGATACGCTCTCACAAGATTTCGTTTTGGTACTTCTGCCCCAGCTGTGCATCGTCTTCGTTATCAGAAATATACTGCAAATACAATGAACTGTCCAATGTGCATGAATGCAACTGATGATGAAGTCCATTTCGTATTTGGTTGTCTTGCTTTTGAGGACTTGAGACACCAGTTCATACATCCAAAATATTATAGAAATCCTTCTGATTTTTTACTTTATCATCTTTTGGCTGCTAGAAATGAACACACAATTCGAAATCTTGCTAACTACATATACAAAGCATTTAAATAAGAGGAATTGCTGTATCTTGAATACATATATGTATGTTTATGTGTGCATGTGCATGCATATGTGTACAAATGGTTATTATTTCAGTGTATATGGGTTCCTGTATACAAGTACGCGAGTTTAGGTGTATATTTATATGCATGTGTGTATAGATATATAGATATATATGTGTGTGAATGTATATGTATGTATGTATGTATAGTGTGTTTATATATATATATATATATATATATATATATATATATATATATATATACGTATCTCGGTTGTTTTTTGTTATTGTTGTTGTTGTTGGGTTTTTTTTTTGTTTTTTTTTGCAGTTTCCTCATAACTCGAGTGTGTGTGCATATGGGAGATAACATTTGCATATATTTATATTTTTTGCGATTTTCTTTTTGTTGCAAAATATGGTGTGCTTATTATAGTTCACAACCCCTTCAAATGGGGATTTGGCCTTACTGAATAAAATTCTTATTCTGAATCTCTCTCTCTCTCTCTCTCTCTCTCCCCCCCCTCTCTCTCTCTCTCTCTCTCTCTCAATGGCCCACATGCAACACCAATTTTATCATATCTATATAATCATGTTTCCTTTCCTATTGTAATGTTCTCATATCATTGCTGTGTGTATCTGTATCAGAATACTGATGCATCGTTATTCGCAGCACTTTGTCGTCAAGTGATACCCGTTTCATAAAGTATAATTAAGCATGCATGCTTTTTATTTCTTGTACCTTCCCAGCCCAACAACACTGTTCTTATTTTTAATGCACGTGTTTCCTTTCTCTTTATAAATATCACAACCATCATGCTTATGTCTTTATTACGTAATGCTGTGTAGACCTTATTCAGGGCGGTGACTGGACGAAAACAATGCGCATGAGTGTTTATGAATTATCATGGAAAATAAAATATCTTGTCCTGTCTTGTGTGTGTGTGTGTGCGCGCGCACACACACGCATACACACACACACACACACACACACACACACACACACACCACCACCACCACCACCACCACCCACCCACCCACCCATCCCGACCCCAACACACACACACACACACACACACACACGCACGCACGCACGCACGCACACCACCTTTTTTTTCAAACTCTCACATCCTTTCTATTCTATGACACTGAGTTATATAACATCAATGAATGTCACCCTCCTGTTGTGTGTTGCTGGTGAACAGACGTGTTTAGCCACGTTCACCCGGGCACCCAGATCAGAAAGAGATTGTAGACTGATGGGGTATCATGTTTGAGTTTCACGGCTTGTTATTAAAATGTCTAACAAACCGGTTTTCTGTACGCCCGAGAAAGCTAACACACACTCCGTGTCTCTCCGTGTCCGTCCCTCTGTCTGTCTGTCTCTGTGTGTGTGTGTGTGTGTGTGTGTGTGTTTATTTCTCCAGTTTGAACAATCATGCAGTAACCTGATTTTTACTTCGAAAACTCTCGTGAAAAGAATTCTACACAATATTGGGATCGACATAATATGTTATGTCCCCCAAAGCCGAAGCGCAGAGAATGGTGTACTGGAATTTTATGAAGAAGTAGCAGGAAGAACCCATTGAGGCTGACAACATCTTTTTCATCTTTCTGACAGATGGCTGTACAGTTGTGTCGCGTGTAAAGCCTTGCTCTGGGTCGCACGCGGAACTGCCCGGCCCACTCACAAAACCAAAACACGCTGTTCAGTCTGTCACTGAGCGGGAGGCTAAGGAAATCTCGTGGAGACAACACACACTGTCAAGACGGTGGGGAGAGGGAGGTTCATCATCTGTCGTTAAAGTTTTGTTTGCTTTCCAGGAATTCTTATCCATGATAAATCGTTGTTTCCGGGTTTCTCTCACAGTGTCAACAAGCCGAATACTCTATTATTGTTTGGGGAAGGGGGGGGGGCGTCCTTCTTCTTTATCTGAAGATTTAGTCATAAGCCCCATCCGTATGAAATGTGCGGCTTATATATATACATGCATACATACATATATATATATATATATATATATATATATATATATATATATATGTGTGTGTGTGTGTGTGTGTGTGTGTGTGTGTGTGTGTGTGTGTGTGTGGTTGTGGTTGTTGTTGTTGTTATTGTTGTTTGTTGTATTTGTTGTTGTGTTGTTGTTTTTTGTTTTTCTTTGTTGTTGTTGTTGTTTCGTTTTTTGCTTGTTTTGTTTTGTTTTTGTTTTTTATCGACAAAGCGAAATACTAAATACAGGGATGAGAGCTTTTGATAAGATACAAACGCTTATGTGACTCACACTCGCTATCATCCAACTAAAACTACTCCCCTTCATATCTATGGATTCTATAGCTTCCGACGTAAGTGCAGGACCACTTGAGGCAAGGCAAGCCAATAGTGTATTTCATGTGTCCCCTGGGGGCAGTGAAACGTTATACACATACATCGTTTACACTTACCATGTGAACAGTAAGAGTAATGGCAAAGAACAAAGAGAAAAAACAAAAACCCATTCGCGCAAACAATACACATTGATAATTACTTTATCCTCAGCCATTAACAACAAAAACATATTATTACCGAAAGGAACTACAGATGGAAGAAACCAGTGACTTAAGTTTTAACAATATTCTTTTGTTTTTTCAGAAAACAGTGAATGGAATTTTATGGAGTTTGGGCGGATTCTATAATATCTAGGTAAACACTTTTGTCTGACAGTTCCAGAAAAAAGGACACACAACAAACAGTGAAACTCATCAGCACTGTCGTTTGTGGAACATTTATCTTGTGGAACATTTATCACAGATTATTTCCTTTCCAGGTAAACTGCAAGCGCTGACTATTAACAGGCTAAGTATTATTGGTTGTTCTAAATTTTACTAACTGGATCACAGAGTTATTTTGTAACACAGCATCTTGACCAAAGTTTGGCTTAAACATCCTGTAATTGATACACATAGTATCATTATCTATGTGTCTACCAGCCTTGAAAAAACTGATCTTTTAACGAACATTTAACCTTCTCTTTGAACCATGTGGGATGTACTTCCAGACTGTGCTTGTTCAACCAGAAACAACTTAATCCAATTTCATTCAAGATATTCTGAATACATTTAAGGTATTGGTTCTGGTGTATGTTTGTGTTGTATACACTGAAGAGACGTTTGTAAACAATGAAGATAGTTTTGGGTAAGTGCAGTAAGCTTGAACCAAAATACTAACATTCTGGTTTTTACAGAGACAGACACAGGGAACTTAACAGTCTCACCAAATACCATGTAAGATAAGGTGGACTGTCTAAGTTTCAGAACTAGTTTGTAGAATTTCAATTACGATTTTTCCACAATACCAAACATATCTCACAACCGTAAGTAAGTACAGGAAGAACTATTTCATCAAATAAGTCAGTAAGTAGCTCAAAATTAACATGATAAGGGAGATTAACTGGGGTCCTTGGCGAAAGGTGTGCAGCGAAAGTGCAACGCAATACAACACATCAAAGTACCGTTTACAAAATAGTTTGCCCATGATAATGGCATTGTTGGGCATGATTTTCTTTCGGAACTGTTCAGTTCCACACTTACTTGAGAACTGATATCTGATATCAAAACACAGGCATTGATTGTGGGGTAGGAAGGTGGATATCTATCAGGTTTAATTATTATCATAAAGCCCTTGCAGTATGTCGCATAATTGTGGCTTATGATATTGAATGGCTTTGACATTCTGCTTCACTGCTTGTTGTTGTTGTTTTATTTTATCTGAATCATAATTCAATTTCTGGAAATTATTGCAAAACAACCATGTAATGTGATATGTATATCAGTAATATGATCCAATATTCTGTCGATTTATACAATGAAAGGGATGAAAGGGAACTTCTGCTGGCAAATCACAAAACAACACAACACTACACAACACAGCACAGCATAACACAACACAGTAGTACACAACACAACACAAAACTATACAACACAACACTACACAGTACGAAACTACATGATGGTGGTGCTGTGTCCATCGAGATCGATGATGACCATCGTTGTCATCCAGATGGGGGATGGGGGGAGGGTGGTAGTGGGGTGGGGGAAGGATGCTCATGAATCTATCTGTGAGTGCGCAGATGGCTGAATAGTCCAATCTGCGCACGAAATGTTCGCTGACAGTTGGGACAGACAAAGACAGGCATATCATTGTCAGGGAGCTTGTTTGCCCGTGACTTTCTGGCCTGCCTCTTCTCAACAGCTGCAGCAGTCCTGTTGGCCTCGCACAACCTGGCGCCTTTGTGCACAGCAGCGCGCCATTTGTCACGGTCCACTGCAGATTCCTCCCAGGAGTCAGGGTTGATATCAAACGCTTTCAGAGAGACTTTTGTAGAGTATCTCTGAAGCGCTTCTTCTGACCTCCGTGTGATCTCTTCCCTTGTTGCAGCTCGCCATAGAAGAGCCTTTTGGGCAGCCGATGGTCTGGCATGCGCGCCACGTGTCCAGCCCAGCGAAGCTGGGACTGCATCAGGATGGTGAAGATGCTGGGAAGGGTGGCTTTTGCGAGCACCTCTGTGTCTGGGGTCTTGTCTTGCCACTTGATGTTCAGTAGCTTCCTGAGGCATGTTGTGTGGAAGTGGTTCAGCTTCTTGGCATGTCGTTGGTACACTGTCCAAGTTTCGCAGGCGTACAGTAGTGTGGGGAGAACTACTGCTCTGTAGACCTTTAGCTTGGTCTCAAGACTAATGCCTCTTCTGTTCCAGACATTTGCATTGAGTCTACCAAAAGTTGCGCTTGCTCTTGCAATCCTGACGTTCACTTCATCGTCGATGGTCGCATTTCGTGACAGCGTGCTGCCAAGGTATGTGAACCGCTCCACCGCACTGAGTCTCTGACCGTTGACTGTGATGTTGGGCTCAACGTAGGCTTTCCCTGGGGCTGGCTGATGGAGAACTTCAGTTTTCCTCGTGCTGATGGTAAGGCCGAAGTTCCTGCTGGCAGTGGCAAACTTGTTGACGCTGAGTTGCATGTCAGCTTCAGATCCAGCGTTGAGGGCACAATCATCAGCAAACAAAAAGTCTCTAAAGATGTCTGTCATGACCTTCGTTTTTGCTTGAAGCCTTCTGAGGTTAAACAGCTTGCCATCTGTTCGGTACTTTAGGCCGATTCCAACATCGCCATCTCTGAAGGCATCAGTAAGCATTGCAGAGAACATGAGGCTGAACAGCGTTGGAGCCAGGACGCAGCCTTGCTTGACACCATTTGTGACAGCAAAAGGAGCAGATGTTTCACCATTGTCCTGGACTCGAGCCTGCATGCCTTCATGGAATTGGCTGACCAAGGAAATAAATTTCCGAGGGCATCCGTACTTGGCCATGATCTTCCACAGTCCCTCTCTACTCACGGTGTCGAAGGCCGTAGTGAGGTCGACATAGGTGGAGAACAGATAAGCATTTTGCTCCTGACATTTCTCTTGCAGCTGCCTTGCAGCAAACACCATGTCAGTGGTTCCGCGCTCTTTCCGGAATCCACATTGGCTCTCAGGCAAATGACCTTGGTCAAGGTGTGCTGTGAGGCGGTTAAGTAGGATCCTGGCAAGTATCTTGCCTGCGATGGAGAGCAAGGAAATGCCCCGATGGTTATCACAGGCTTGCCGGTTCCCCTTTCGCTTGTACAAGTGAATGATAGATGCATCTTTGAAATCCTGGGGGATCGTCTCTTCTTTCCACATGAGTGAGTACAGCTGATGAAGCTTCTCAGTCAGCACAGTGCCTCCATTCTTGTAGACCTCTGCTGGTATGGAGTCTGAGCCAGGTGCTTTGCCACTGGATAGCAGACGGATTGCTTTCTGGGTCTCAAGAAGTGTTGGCGGATCGTCCAGTGCTTCGCTGGTGGGGACTTGTGGGAGACGGTCTATGGCTTCATCATTTATGGAGGAAGGGCGATTTAAGACACTGTTGAAGTGCTCAGCCCATCGTTCGAGAATGTTCTCCTTCTCGGTGATCAAGGTATTCCCATCTGCACTGAGGAGGGGGGATGATCCTGAGGATGTGGGGCCGTAGACTTCTTTTAAGGCATCATAGAACCTCTTCATATCGTGCCTGTCAGCATATCCCTGGATCTCATCAGCTTTGTCACTCAGCCACTTATCCTGCATCTGGCGTAACTTTTGCTGAACAGTCCTGCGGATGGCATCGTACGCATCCTTTTTTGATGTGGACTTTGGGTTGCTCAGGTGGGCTTGATGCAGACGGCGTTTCTCATCCAGAAGCTGCTTGATTTCATCACAGTTTTCATCAAACCAGTCTTTGTGCTTTCTGGTCATGGGTCCCAGGGTCTCTGAAGCTGTACTATAGATCAGCTCACGCAGGGTCCTCCAGTCAGACTCCACATTCTGGTTGTCCAGAGAGGCCGATTCCAGACGATCTTCCAGCAGCTCCACAAAGGACTGTTTGATGGTGATGCTTTTCAGCTTAGCGATGTTGAGCCGTTTTGGAGCCTTCTGGCCTTGGGGGCGTCTCTTGGGCTGGATTCGAATATTCAGCTTCGAGACTACAAGGCGATGGTCTGTCCAACACTCGGCGCCGCACATGGTCTTTGTTACACGTACATCTTGCCTATCCCTTTTCCTGACGATGACATAATCGATGAGATGCCAATGCTTTGAGCGAGGGTGCATCCATGACGTCCTGTTACGGGTAGGGAGGCAGAAAACTGTGTTGGTTATCAGCAGTTCGTGCTCTGCACAGGTCTGAAGCAAAAGCAATCCATTTGGGTTGCAGTGGCCCACACCGTGCTTTCCAATCACTCCATCCCAGGAGATGTAGTCAGAGCCAACTCTAGCATTGAAGTCCCCAAGAATGATGAGCTTGTCTGCTTTAGGGATAGCAGCAATGACAGAGTGAAGGTCCTCGTAGAACTTCGCCTTCACTTCATCCGGGTTGGTCATGGTTTGGGCGTAGGCACTGACAATGGTGAGGTGCTTCTGGCCAGATGCCAGTGGGAGTTTCATGGTCATAAGCCTATCGCTGACTCCCTTTGGGATTCCAGCTAGCTTGCTGATAAGTGCTGTTTTTACTGCAAAACCAACGCCAGCCTCACGTCGCTCTTCGCTTCCTCGTCCACTCCAGAAGAAGGTGTAACCAGATCCCCGTTCACAGAGCTCGCCTTCGCCTGCAAGCCGAGTCTCACTCAAGGCTGCGATGTCGATGTTGAATCTGGCGAGTTCGGATGCAACTAGTGCTGTTCTCCTTTGGGGTCTGTCCGCGTTATCTCTGTCCAGGAGAGTCCTTATGTTCCAAGCACCAATGGTGAGAGGAACGATCCTTGTTTTTTTCTTTTCTTTCTCTTTGTTTCGACCGCTGATGTAGGGTCCCTGCCAGCCGCGGTATGCTGGCCAGGGTGATATGGAGCAGGCAATTTTTAGGGCACCTTTTCTAGCCCCTTCCTCATGCCAGGGAGGTGAGCAGTGCATTCCTAAAGAGGGCTGCTCAGACGCTCAGACGGCTGCCGAGCTCCATCGCTGCTCCTGTCGACGAAGAACGACCCTATGGCCTGAGCCGCCTGCGTGCAGGTCTGCGGCTGCGACTGCCAGTGTACCCACACCTGTCGTTTCGTCGCTCGCCTGTCGCCACAGGACTTGGGGGTGATGAAATGATGAAGGATGAAAGGTCATTTTGGATGACTGATGACTTGCGCGATGAGTTTGTTTAAAGTGAAGAGGAGTTGCGCAACGTCGACCTCACTCTCTCGTCCGGGTCCACCAATTTCCAGTGGCAAGACTAAGTCGAGACGACTGGAGGATGAGCACGGATGCAGTGGATGACCAAGATATCCTTTCGGTGTCTCATCTTGCTCTCTGCAACTACATGATACAACACAACACAAAGCAAGAAAACACAAAACACCTGTCAATCAAAAGGTTCCTATTTATTTGGTTGGTTGGTTGTTTGTTTGCCTTGTGCAAAGAGATAGTCGTCTGGCATGCAGGCAGTCCGGGTTATCTGTCACACGCACATGCATAACATCTAAGCTGTGAAATGCCTTTACACTGTGACTTATATGCTTTTTTTCCCTGTCTTTTAAGTCATGTTTAATGTTTTTGTGTTGTGTATTTGTATACGTTCGTTTTTCGCACCTGGTGTAATTTCTCTTTTTGAATTACTCTAGACAGTATTATCATACTGAGTCGTCTTCAACAAAGCGATGTTTTTCTCTCCCTAATACCCTCCGCGTGATTGTTACTGCTAATATGTTCACACACTGCCTATGCACCTATCATCCTTCCCTTTTACCTCTTTCAACAAATGTAAGAATCGGTTCACCACACTCACACATCCCCAACCCATCCATCTCACTCATTCTTTCTCCCTTTTCAGACTAACCTAAATCAATTTCATGGCTTTTCTAAGACGATGGGGAAAAAACCAGTCCGTTCACCAGCAGGAAACAAAGGTGGGAAAGCAACAGACTTGATGAACAACTCTCGATAAGCATTCCCCTTCAAACAAAGGAAAAAATCAAGAAACAGATGGGGAGGCGATGTATCAACCGTGACACAGACGGATGGGACGTCGTTTTCATCTTGCAGCTTTCAGGCAGTTTCTTTCGTGTGTGTGTGGACGGCACTATCGACAGGAGGCATCCACGCGCCAACACCAGGAGAGAAGACCACCACACAACCACTCAACAGTTCTTCAGATGAAAAGGGCAATCCAAAGGGTGTCTTTGTTGCCACGCCCCAGAATGCCCATTGTCCCTTTTACAAACACACCAGACTAAATATACTGAATGTTTACAATAGTGTGCTCTCATCTGAAGAATGTCAAGATACTTTCTGCCGCGCTTGTGTTAATATTATCCAGACTGCTTTTTTTCCGGCTGCCGTAAAAAAAAAAAATAATAATAAAATAAAATAATTAAAAAAACGAATGCAATTTTACTATAATGATTATTCAAATCATTCTTCTTGACAAGTTTTCTTTCATTCCAAATAGGCCTCAATAAACGACAGCTGATAAACACAGCAAAAATTACGACGCAAAGAAAAATACTACTCATGGTTGAGGAATCATGCACAAAGGTAAATATTAATTGTTACAAGGATTAGTATCCAGTATATTGCACAAGCAAGATAGCTTCATGAAAAGAAAAGAAAGAAAGAAAACAAATATGGACAGAAAAAAACCTGACAAAACAAAATAAAGAAAGTCGACAAGAAAGAAACGAAACTCAGCAGAAAACGAGGAGGGCGGGGTGTTCGGGGAAAGGGAGGGGGCAGGTGGTAGGAACGAAAGAAGAATTCGGGAACGAAAATAAACATAAGAAGCATGACCGCTGCTTGTAGCATCCGCCTCAATAATGCATGTTGATTATATCAGAAATCAGGTTAACTTGACGTGTCAGTGCTGTCTGTCGCACAGAGTTCCCACAACTCCTCCAGGAAATGTTGGTGCTCGTACATCCTCCACACCCTGACCAGTCACACCAACACGTTGTGCAGCGGTCCAAGGATTCAAGACGGTCTTCCACGAAGTGGAAAAGAAGGAAAGTAAAAGACAGAGAGACAGGTGAGACGAAACAAAGAAAACAGAGAGAAATAAAAGTGAAGAAAAAAGAAAGAAAGAAATAACAAAGAAGAAAATAAAGAAGCATGCCAAGAAAGGGAGGCAGGAAGAAATGTAAGAAAGAAGAGCAGTAAAACAAGAAATGAAAGAAAGAAGAGCAGTAAAACAAGAAATGAAAGAAGAGCAGTAAAACAAGAAATGAAAGAAAGAAGAGCAGTAAAACAAGAAATGAAAGAAAGAAGAGCAGTAAAACAAGAAATGAAAGAAAGAAGAGCAGTAAAACAAGAAAGAAAGAAGAGCAGTAAAACAAGAAATGAAAGAAGAGCAGTAAAACAAGAAAGAAAGAAAAACAAGAAATGAAAGAAAGAAGAGCAGTAAAACAAGAAATGAAAGAAAGAAGAGCAGTAAAACAAGAAATGAAAGAAGAGCAGTAAAACAAGAAAGAAAGAAGAGCAGTAAAACAAGAAATGAAAGAAAGAAGAGCAGTAAAACAAGAAAGAAAGAAGAGCAGTAAAACAAGAAATGAAAGAAAGAAGAGCAGTAAAACAAGAAAGAAAGAAGAGCAGTAAAACAAGAAAGAAAGAAGAGCAGTAAAACAAGAAAGAAAGAAAGAAAGAAGAGCAGTAAGACAAGAAATACAGAAAGAAAGAAGAGCAGTAAAACAAGAAATACAGAAAGAAGAGCAGTAAAACAAGAAATACAGAAAGAAAGAAGAGCAGTAAAACAAGAAAGAAAGAAAGAAGAGCAGTAAGACAAGAAATACAGAAAGAAAGAAGAGCAGTAAAACAAGAAAGAAAGAAAGAAGAGCAGTAAAACAAGAAATACAGAAAGAAAGAAGAGCAGTAAAACAAGAAAGAAAGAAAGAAGAGCAGTAAGACAAACAAGAAAGAAAGAAAGAAGAGCAGTAAGACAAGAAATACAGAAAGAAAGAAGAGCAGTAAGACAAGAAAGAAAGAAGAGCAGTAAAACAAGAAATACAGAAAGAAAGAAGAGCAGTAAAACAAGAAATACAGAAAGAAAAAGACAAATGAGTGATAAAGAAAATAAGAAACAAATGAATACATCAAAGGAAAATGTTAGAAAAAAAAGAAAAATATGAGCAGGAAGGAAAGGAAGAAAAGAAAGAATGCAAAACAGATAGACAGAGACAGAGAGAAAAAAAAGAAAGAAATCAATAAAGAAAGAAAACACATCAACAGGGTAAAGCATACACATCATCTTAAGCAATCGACCCGTGCCATGCAAATAGTAAACCCAGTTCATCTCTGTAAGCCTCTAAAAACAAAACCAACCATGCCAGAACAGAAACGGTCTTCCTGCACCCAACAAACTAGATGCATACCACTGTGTTTGCACGAATCTACCTCAAGGACTCTTTAAGTCTTCTTTTGGGCATTTAAATACAAAAGAGGAGGGGGAGGAGAGCTAACAGGAATGATCGAATAAACAGAAAAGAAAGGCTGGGGCTGGGGAAAGAACAGAAAGCAAGTTAAAGAAGGAGCAAAGCACATGAAAACAAAGTGTGTCTAAAAAAAATAAATACAGCATATAAAGAAACAATGTTTCAATACAAAAGAAAGAAAAGAAGAAAAGAGACAGGCAGGAAGGAGAGGAAAAAGCGAAAAGAGAATCCGGCATGGAGGAAGTTCAGGAAGCTAGGAGAAAGAAAAATGGAAATACAGAAAATGAGGAAGGAGGGAAGGGGAGAAATAAAGTGAGGAACAGAAATGACAGTGAGAAAGGACCGAAAACATCATAAACGAAAAAAGGGATAACAGGCAGAATTAAAAGAAGACACCGAAAAGAAAGAGAGGGAATACAGAAAGGCTTCAGAAAAAAGAACAAGACAAAGAGAAAGAAAGCGTGGAAGAAAGGACAGAGAAGAAAGGACAGAACCTCAGGACAAATTACAGAAAAAACGAAATCATACTTAAGCATCAAAAGAAAAGGTGTCAGGAAGGGGCTAAATACAAAAAAGAGGCATCGGGTATGAAGGGAGGAAGGAGAAACAAAGAAGAAAGGAAGAAAGCGAGGAAAGGAGAAGAAGCAAAGAAAGTCAAAAGGAAAGAAAAACACAAAGAAAGAAAGAATGGAAAAAAAACACACGAAACAATGAAAGTAAACACCAGCATTGGCAGTGTAGCTGAATGATGCAGAAAGTAAACCAAGTATACTTCTATCGTGAAACTTCTTTTGCAGAGTGGCATCACAAACAGCGGGAGTTGACGGAACACATCCAGGAGAACAAACCCATTCCTTCACCCCACAAACTGCTTATCTGCACGCCGCAACGCTTCCCTGAAACTGCCTCGGTCATTCTTCGCAAACAAACAAAATAAAGGAAGGAAGAAATACAAGAAGGAATATAGAAGGGAAAGACAGGAGAAAGGACGGACGGAAAGAAGAGTCGAAAGAACGGAAGGAAGGAATCATGAAAGAAAAAAAGAAAGAAAAAAGACAGATTAAAGGAAAAAAGATTGAATGAAGGGAGAAAAATATAGGGAGAAGAAAGGATGAAGGAAAACAGATAGAAAGAGGGACAGAGGGACAAGAGAAACACGGTGATAAGAAAATTAAGAGACAATGGAAAGAAGAAAGCGAGACAGAGACAGATAGGGAGAGGGGGAGAAAGAGAGATAGACAGACAAAGATCGACACAGAGAGAGAAACAAATATACAGTCAGTCAGCTTGCTGGTAACTCCATCACATGCCGGATTATCTACAAGCAACAAATGGATCTGAAAATGAAGATTCACACACACACACACACACACACACACACATGCAAACCGCTGGGTAAAAACTCAGCTCAGTGATGCAAGCCTCGCATGTTTTCCTTCAATCCCGCCACAGATTCTGATCAGTCAGAGGTGCCCGTCAGTCTACCTGTCTGGGGCTTCTGTACTTGAGTAAAAACAGGCAAGGGGCATCAGCACATTGTTGGTGAGGGTGAAGAAAGAGGAGAACGCGAGGCAGAAGAAGAAGGAAAATAAAAGGTGGAGGGGAGGAGGAGGATAAGAAGACGGGGGGAAGAGGAGGAGACAGAGGACACGTAGAAAGCAGAGAAGGTAGATGGGGGGAAGAGGAGGAGACAGAGGACACGTAGAAAGCAGAGAAGGTAGATGGGGGGAAGAGGAGGAGACAGATGACACGTAGAAAGCAGAGAAGGTAGATGGGGGGAAGAGGAGGGGACAGAGGACACGTAGAAAGCAGAGAAGAAGGTAGATGGGAGGAAGAGGAGGGGAAGAAGAAGGCAGTAGAAAGTAAAAAAAAAAAACATAACCATGCAGTGAAAGAAAAGGCTTACAAAACAAACATAATAGGAACATACTTAGAAAGAAAAAGAACAAAAAATAAAACCTGTATATAAAACATAAATGATGGTGATCAAAATACCGGTTGAAGTTTCGAGAACCGAAGTAACTGATAATTAATTCTGCACAATCTGAAAGAGAGATCACTGACGTGGTTTGACGGTTCTGTTGCACGCTCATCCCCTCTGTGTCTGTCGCTGCTCTCCGTCCATCATAAATCATGCACTCTTTGTGGACAGCAGCATGCAACAAAACACTGAAAAATATCCGCCTTTCTCTGATTGTGTTTATGATAAATATGCACACAGACTTCGGGTGTGGGAATTGTCCTTTTTTTTTTTTTTTTGTTCTTCTCCCTTTTTGATTGCCTCTCTCTCTCTCTCTCTCTCTCTCTCTCTCTCTCTCTCTCTCCTGTGTAGAATAGCTTGTGATTTATTTTCGCTTCAGATCAAAGATATACATGTGAATTTATGCATGGCGAGACAAACGAGAGAAAACACACACGCACGCAAGCACGCACACACACGCGTGCGCGCGCACGCGAGAGAGAGAGACAGAAAGAGAGAGAGAGAAAAGGAGAGAGAAGAGTTTAATGGAACGGAGACAGTACGGATTAAACACGGAACGCCAATTTCGAACCGTGACACTTAAAAGCGTTAAACTGGTTAAAAGATCAAAAAACCAAAGTGCAGTAAGCGAGCTTGTTGAGTGACCGTTTCTTCGACTTGATTCACTGTTTTCCCGGTTTCCTGTCAGAAGTAATATATGAGCGTGTATATGTATATACGTGTGTGTGTGTGTGTGTGTGTGTGTGTGTGTGTGTGTGTGTGTGTGTGTGTAAAATGTATGTGTCCGTGTGTGATATGTGCATGTGTGTGCGCGCTCGCGCTTGTGTTCACTGGATGGAAGTAATATGATGTAAGTGTGGGCTAACGTGCGCGAATGGTATGGACAAATAACAAATAGAATGTGTGTTTCGGTTTCGTTGTTGACCCAACATGACTTGGACAGTGACACAATTTTATGTCAGATGTCAGATAAGCGTTCGTCCATTGACGACCTTCTCACCAAATCCACAGGTTGTCCGATGACTTGCATGGTGAAAGGAACGTGCTGAACATCGATTTCATGGAAGCCCAGCCACCTTGATGAATGAATACCCTTTGTCCGCCCGTCAGTCGTTCACTTGCAGCATGATGAAATCAGGTTTCCTACCTCTCTGTCGTGTTCACTGACTTCCACTCACTTTTATGAAAAGGGAATGAATTTGCTGCCAGGACCTTTCAATTAAAACCGTGATTGTCGAATCCCTATTCCCTAAAACTGTCATTGTGATGGATGTTTGAACACTTTTGACGTAGCCAATCTGGTGACAATAAAATCATAGACATTTCGCAGGGTCTATTCGCGGGTCTATTTCTTTGGTCTGTTTAATCACGTAGTGCACAAAGGACTAAATTGACAGTCGGGTTATGAAGGAGCTTCAACAGAAAGTTGAAAAACTGAAATTTTGGGTGAATTATTTGTTATTTTTGTCTCAGATAAGTTCCATTTTCTTGTATGATATTTTTACCACTATTTTGTTGTTTCATTGCTTTCTCTTCCTAATCATCAAAACAAACACGAAACACACACACACACACACACACACACACACACACAAGATTTAGACATGACACCAACAGAAGAATGAAACAAAATTATCAGTCTGCATGCAAACCATTTTAAGGGAATAGGGTGAAGAGTGAGTGAAAGACAGACAGACAAACTGACTGATAAAGAGGGGGACAGAGGTTTGTGTTGAGGGGCTACCGGCAAATCAATAACAATGAAACGGAATATAACGGAAAGGACAAATCTTTAACTAAACTTTATACTCGTCCCTTTCTGTTCGCCTTTCTAGGTATTCTACTTCTATCCAGACCGTCGGGGCAGCACTGACTAGTTAACCTGGCGACCAGTTGTCTCAATGTCTGTCTTCTCGTCTTCTCTGGAGGTGGCCCAGTCTCCATCCCGTCCATCCCAGTGTCCTGCCACATATTTCTATCTGCCGGAACTGGAGTGGGCCTGGTATGGCGTGGTTATCGCCCTTGCTAATGACCCACATCGCGACACAGCGAACTGCCGAACGGCTTCAAACAAATGAATCAACCTTAATCATGAGTCACGTGCATGACACATGCAGCAGCACAAATCGTGAGTCACGTGCATGACACATGCAGCAGCACAAATCATGAGTCACGTGCATGACACATGCAGCAGCACAAATCGTGAGTCACCTGCATGACACATGCAGCAGCACAAATCACGAGTCACGTGCGTGTCACATGCAGCAGCACAAATCACGAGTCACGTGCGTGTCACTGCCCGCTTTCTGATTCTAAACGTTCTGATCCTTTCCTTGGATTGCTTCAAGTGTTTTCACACAGAAACAGAGAGACACAAAGGGTACTGTTATGAATTGATCGTAATTATTTCTGTGCATTTATTTTATAACTTTTCTTTTATCATCATGAGCACATTGTAACCCTGTGTGTGTGTGTGTGTGTGTGTGTGTGTGTGTGTGTGTGTGTGTGTGTGTGTGCGAGCTCGCGCGCGCGTGTTTAAATTAAAAAGAGAGTGTTTTTCAATCGTGATGAATGAGAGCCTCCTTTGTGTCTCTATTATGTCCTTTCATTTAATATTTAACGACCCGTTTCTCTTCGTCAGTATAGTTACCTCGTTATATTTTCAATTAACAAATATACCGGTTCGTTTTCTTCATAGGCTGCATTATTTCCCATGAATATTCAGCAAGCCTAGGAAGCCATAACAGCTGACAATTTCAAATTCATCACATGTTCGTGTGAACAGAAAGATGTTGAATACTGCTATAAATACTGAAACAAACTCATCGCCAATGTCTTTTCTTTGTTACATGTGATTTTCGTTTTAATGCTGTGTATCCCTGTTATCGTTGTTGATGATGCTATTGTTGTGTGTTTTAAATTCTTTGCACGTTTATGAGGCACTGAAAAAATCTATTGGTTGGTGAAAGATTAACCCATCCCAGAAGCAAAGAAAGTATGACGCACAATTAATCTGTTTTTTGGTTGTTAAAATCAATGGAAACGAACACTAAAATTATACGATATGACACATTCATTTTAAAAATGCACCTTATCTTAATCACAATAAAAGAGTAAATATTTAATGAGATTTTTTTTTAATCTTCACACACACACACACACACACACACACACACACACACACACACACACACACACACACGAAGCGAAAAAAGATGATAAAGAAAAGAAAATAATGATGATGATGGCGATAGTGATGACAATAATAAAATGAATAGATTTGAAATATATGTAGTACTACTAGTACTAGTAGTAGTAGTAGTAGTAATGATGATGATGATGATGATTATGATGATGATGATAATACAAACATCGACAAATAAACAGGAATAAATCTGGCTACGTCTTTCAATCAGAAGCGAACTTCTAATTACTTTCTGGATAAAAAAAAAACAAAACAAAAAAAAACAGTACAGACAGATCGGTACAAAAATTGCAGAGCAGAATGCTTCTTGCAGAGAAGGGAGCGGGAGGAGGGGGACTGAGTGGGGGAGAGGGAGAGGAAGGCCAATCAGGCGACGTGACAGAAAGATGGGAAAACAGGAAGCAAGGGAAATAAGAACGGAGGGGAGAGGAAATGCAGGAGAAAGAGAATTGAAGGAACAGTACAGATCCATCAGAGTTAGGTGGAGGAGAAAAGTGTGAGGAAATGGGTAAGAGAGACCTACTGCGGAGAGACAGAAACACGTCATAATGAGACCGACAGCAACAGAGAGACAGTACAACAGGAAAGACAAAGGGAGACAAGTTAGAGGGAGGAGAAAAATCCAACAGAAAGCAAACCTGCTGGCACGCTCACATGCCAGATGGACAGACAGACAGAGCAACAAACAGAGTGCATGAGTCAGAAAAACAATAAAAATCAAAGAGAGTGAGAGAGAGCCTGTGTCAGCGACTGGTGGACACACGGGCTGAAAAACAACTTTAAGACAAGGACGAAGGTAAAGAGAGGAACACAGAAAGAGAGGGACACACACACACACACACACACACACACACACACACACACACATATATATATATATATATATAGAGAGAGAGAGAGAGAGAGAGAGAGAGAGACAGAGAGAGAGATGTTTGTATGTATGTATGTATGTATGTAGAGAGAGAGAGAGAGAGAGAGAGAGAGAGAGATGCCATTTGGCACCGGAGGGGTACGGGAAAGAGTGGTTGTGAAATGGCCTTCTCACGTCAAGCAGGTGCACGTGCGCCACTTCATTAGCTGACTTCATTTTATGCAGAAGATGGGTTTCACAGTGCCGTGGTGTACGTGTGTGAGCCCTAGTGCAGGAAAGGTACAAAACGTGGAACTCATTTTTCGATACATATGTTCTCTCTCTCTCTCTCTCTTTCTTTCTTTTACTCCGTATCATCCTCTCTCTGTATCTGTTTATCTATCTGTGCTAACTCTATCTCTCTGTCTCTCTCTGTCTCTGTGTGATTCACTCTATCTCTGTCTCTCATCAACTCACTCCCCCTCTCTCCTTTCTCACTCCATCTCTCTCTCTCTCTCTCTCTCTCTCTCTCTCTCTCTCTCTCGCTCTCCTACTCTACATATTTTATCCATACTTCTATTACAGTGTCCACTCCCTAGAAACACGTTAAACCTTTAATATCGTCCCTAATGATCCGTTCAAACGCAAAAATGCTTTCTTGTTGAAGATTTATGTTCTTGTTTGGATTCTGTGCGTGATCATTTATTGATCTGGACATTCACTTCTTTTCAATTATCCACTGACAGATATTTTTCCCCATACCTACCCACCACATCTGGCAACAACTGGTTAATGAACGCCGTCCTACCTTTCATATTCTAAGCAGTCTTCAATATTTGAAATACTGACACAAGTTTTAACAAAATAGAATCAACAAACGCTGTTTCTTATAGACAATAAACAATGAACAATGTTTCCTTTCACCCCATGTTTAGGGGCAGGCCAGTAGACGATAAGAACAAGAAGCAAACGGTCATCACTTTGAAGAAATCAATCTTAACATGACAAGACTGATTTTATACATTCGTTTTAAAAACGTTTTTAACATCTCGCGGTATATTCCCAGTATCTATTTTTGTCATACACACACACACACACACACGCACGCACGCACACACACACACACACACACACATACATATATATATATATATATATAGAGAGAGAGAGAGAGAGAGAGAGAGAGAGAGAGACGTCAGCAATACTTATGGAGAAATGATTAAACTGCGTGGCTCACGTTTATGAAGTTGACAAGTTTAGCAAACACTTCTGTGTGGAACTGCTTAACAGGTAACTATGATTGAACATGGACGCACTTTCAGATTTCGCTTTGAAACAGACTGATAACTTAAGGCTACATGTTTTGGGCAATAAAATGTTGGCTGAAATGCATGAGGTAAAACAGTGAACTTTAATGACTGGTGTTTGTTTGTTCTTGTTTCTTGTTGTTTCTGTGTTTATGTTCTTTTGTTATAGCCTTCTTTTTTTTATAGATATTTTAACAAATATCATTGGAAAGTTTCATTATGTTTTTACATGTTTTTGCAAGCAGCATTATCTTTGTTGACGTGGGTTGCACGCGTTTTAATGCGCCGTGTGTGCGTGTGCGTGCGTGTGTGTGTCTGTGTCTGTGTGTGACACTGACAATAGCGCATTAAAGACATGTGAAATTCCATCCTGTTCAAAAACATAATCCGAGTTTGAAACCATTGAAAATTTAAAACTGGGAAAATTCTTCAGTTCTTGTCTTGTGTTGTCCCGTCAGTTGTTCAACACACGTATCACGTTGTGGGAAAAACTGGAATCAATGAATGTCACTTCAGATAAACAACAAAGTGTCCATCCACTTTTTGTTTTGTTTTCTTTTGTTTGTTTTTTATTCTGCTAAGGTTTCAAAGTGAGTAGGCTGACGTTTGTTTCGTTGCTCTTGGACACACAAAACACATGTGGACGGACATACAGACAGTGTGTGTGTGTGTGTGTGTGTGTGTCGGGAAGGGATGTATGGGTGTCCGTGAAAAAGAAAGACAAAGGGACAGATACAAACAGATTCTTCATCATGGAAGTTGACTGAGAGGAAGCAAGTCACTGAGACAGTCACGTGTTTT
>NC_134897.1:4031164-4043664 GCF_041734735.1 Babylonia areolata
GATCCGGATCCCAAAAATCGCAAATATTTCGGTCTGAAGGCGTCATGACCTAGTTCTTCTTGTGCGCAATTAAAAGAAAAGAAATACAAATTTTGGACAGAACGCAAACAGTGGCACTAACTACACACCATCGACGTGTTTACTGCATATGAATAGTTTAAAACGAACATAAGAGAAACTGAATGGACCGGGAATGTAGTTTCTGTAAGCCTGTCGAAAACTGATCTCCGCAGATAAGGAGAAAACGGCTACATGTTGCGGTGTGCCTGAGGCGATGGCAAAGTCTATTTTACCGCGGACTTTCTTCAATAATCGAGATATACGAAAAATAACATGATTTAAAAGGCGTTATCACCGATGAAAATGAATGAATAAATAAAATAATAAGTTTAGATATCAAATTTTTGAATGACATTGGTAGGCGCGTTATACTGCTGTGAGTAAATCTATTTACTCTTTTTACTGGATAACTTTGGTTCGAACCTGCTGTTATACCCTTTTTCCTTTTTCCGAAGCTTTGAAATATCAAATACAGAACACCTTTCAATGATTTTAATTTTTTTTTCAAATTCTATTTTATCTTATTTCATTTTTTAATGTGTATCACAAGTGAGTCTCGAAGGCCTTGCCTCTCTTGTTTTCTGTTCTTTTGCAGTTTAAACTCTCACTGCCACCGGCAGCTGTGCAAACAAAATTAATGCGGAAAGCCTTTAGCGCCTTCGCGTTGTGTGGACAGCTTTGTGCCGAGTGGTGGTGAACCCTCGCTAAAAATCGGAGCGCGGACTTGCAGAGAGGCGAGTGGCTTCAGCTGGGTGATCAACAATTTATATGCCGACTACACGTGATTTATGTGCACGCGGACCATTCTGATGGCCGAGCACGTTCAACTCGTCTCAGTGTGAGGTCATTACGGTCTATCAGATGCCCTACAGGGGGCACGATTTGCCTCCCCTTGCAGTGATGTGGGTCCCCGGTGGCACTGTTGCTCGGTTTCTTGTTTTGTGTGGTTTTTCTCCGCCCATCGCTTCTCCGTCTCTGTCAATACTGCCCAGTCCAACTTTACTGTCTGTCTCTGTCTCTATCTCTGTCTATGTCTCTGTCTCTCCCCCCCCCCCCCATTCCCCCTGCCCCCACCTCTCTCTCTCTCTCTCTCTCTTCACCCTCCATCGTCCATCCAATCAATCGATAAGAAATCAATCTGAATATCAATAAATCCTGATACGCTTCTCTCTCTCTCTCTCTCTCTCTCTCTCTCTCTCTCTCTCTCTCTCTGTGGTACAAAAACCATTTTCATTCAATCGTAAACTATATGTAGCGTTCATAGACTTTGAAAAGGCTTTTGATTCCATAAACAGAAACCTTCTCTGGCCAGTTCTCTTAAAAAATGGTATAACAGGTAAACTGTATAGATGTGTTAGAAGTATGTATGATGTTGTCAAAGCAAGAGTACGGTGTGGCGCTAGATTGACTGATTACATTTCATGTACATCTGGAGTCAGACAAGGTGATGCATGTAGCCCAATTCTGTTTTCTTTGTTCATAAATGAACTAGCAATAGAGGTAATTAGTAATGGTAGGCATGGTGCCATGTTTTCACTTGATGCATTTGAATTGTTTATTCTTTTGTTGGCTGATGATGTTGTTTTGATTTCAGAGACTGTTGTAGGATTACAAACACAATTGAATAGTCTACAGCGTGCAGCTACATCTCTACAGTTAAAAGTAAATATGTCTAAAAGCAATATTATTGTATTTCGGAAGGGTGGATATTTAAGTGTAAGAGAACGATGGTTTTATGATGGCGCGACGATGCCTGTTGTTACCGTTTATAAGTATCTAGGAATTCTGTTTTCTACCCGTTTGAGTTTTGTTTCTTCATGCAAGGAATTAGCAAGTAAAGCAAAAAATGCTTTGAACAATAATTCATTCCACTTGTTTATTAAGCTGTTTGTCAAATACAACCAATAGTGCAATATGGATCTCAGATATGGGGTCTAGATAATGCTGTTTTACATTGTGAGTCTGTCCATTTACTGGCTTTGAAGAAATTTTCAGGAGTAGATATGCGAACACCGAATGATCTAGTCTATGGCGAAACAAATCGCTACCCAATATATGTAAACTCTGCTGTATATTGTATTCGATATTGGCTTAAACTGTTGCAAATGGGGGATAATAGAATACCGTATAAAGCCTATAAGATATTACATGATTTAGATAGAAAGGGAAAAAATAACTGGGTAACGAAGGTTCGTCTTTGTTCGAATATGGATTTGGCTTTGTGTGGATGGAGCAGGGTGTTGGTAGCGTTAATGGCTTTATATCTTTTTTTTGCCAAAGGCTTATTGATTGTAGATGGCAAACATGGTATAGTCACATTTGTACTAGTGATAGATTTGATATGTATAGAACATTCTGTAATATACCATGCATACAAGTTGCCTTTAGGTTAACCTCGATTTGCCCCGGGTCATTTGTGGCTTGTCCAGATCGACCCTCCGCAATGTGTGTGTGTGTGTGTGCGCGCGTGAGTGCGTGCGTGCATGCGCGCGCGTGTGTGTGTGTGTGTGTGTGTGTGTGTGTGTGTGTGTGTGTGTGTGTGTGTGTGTGTGTGTGTGTGTGAAACCGTATGCGTGTAAAAGTGTAAAAAAATTTTTTTTTTTAAAACAAGGTTGGATTCTGTATCTCTGTCTCTTCCTGCGAGCGACCGAACACTGCACTGTCAGACAAAGAAATGGAGACTTTTTCATTCATTCACGTGCTCTGCGCATCAGAAGAGAAAGACAAGCAATAATGACTATTTATTAAAGACCATTGTGAAAGCGTCAATGCTACTATTATGATGTTCACGTGTTCTTGGAAGTTGTTTTTTTTTTTAACAGATATGTGCTGGACACAAAATAAACACAAAAACCGAAGCATTTCATGTTGCTATGATCATAAATGAGAAACGAATAGGATCCATGAACAGCTGTCAGCATGTCCAATAAAACAGAAATGTATCACTGTTTGGGGTCTGGTTGTCATGTCGCTGTCAAACACCAACAATAATTCTCTGTCCGTGAAGTTTGATAAATGGTGAAACAAACCCTTCGCACTGGTGACCCCAGACACACGGACAATCAGTCACTGAGTGGGGAGGAGGAGGTGGGAGGAGAAAGAAAGGCGTTAGAGGAAAGTGGAAATGATGGAAAGCACACACAGACATAATTACCATTTCATTCAAATCATTTACATGCCATTTCCAGTGATGCATCTTGGCAGGCTAGACAGATGACTGGAGGCAGAGGAAGAGCAATCTGTTCTGCCCTTCACTTACCAAACACACACGCAATGAATGCAATCACCTTTCTGTTATCACTCGTCATCCCCTCCCTGTGGCTTCCAAACTTAAGGTTTGTCTGGTGTATACCACCCAGCACGTCTCACTATTTCATGTCCTTATAAGGAACAGAACATCGAGCATTACAAACCATACTCTCTCTCTCTCTCTCTCTCTCTCTCTCTCTCTCTCTCTCTCTCTCTTTCGTGTGTGTGTGTGTGAGTGTGTGTGTGTGTGTGTGTACAGTGAGGAGGGTACGTGCGTATGTCACACACACACACACACACACACACACACACACACACACACACACACATATATATATATATATATATGTGTGTGTGTGTGTGTGTGTGTGTGTGTATGTGTGTGTGTGTGTGTGTATTTGTATTTATATTTCTTTTTATCACAACAGATTTCTCTGTGTGAAATTCGGGCTGCTCTCCCAAGGGAGAGCGCGTCGCTACAATACAGCGCCACCCTTTTTTTTTCTCTTTTTTTTCCTGCGTGCAGTTTTTTTTGTTTTTTTGTTTTGTTTTTGTTTTTTTTCGTTTTTCCTATCGAAGTGGATTTTTCTACAGAATTTTGCCAGGAACAACCCTTTTGTTGCTGTGGGTTCTTTTACGTGCGCTAAGTGCATGCTGCACACGGGACCTCGGTTTATCGTCTCATCCTAATGACGAGCGTCCAGACCGCCACTCACGTTCTAGTGGAGGGGGAGAAAATATCGGCGGCTGAGCCGTGATTCGAACCCGCGCTCAGATTCTCTCGCTTCCTACGCGGACGCGTTACCTCTAGGCCATCACTCCACTATATACAGCTATGTACGTATGTGTGTGTGTGTGTGTGTGTGTGTCTGTGTGTGTGTGTATGCGTGTGTGTATGTATGTGTGTGTGTGTGTGTGTGTGTGTGTGTGTGCGTGCGCGCGCGCGCGCGTGTGTGTGAATGTGCGTGTGGGGTTATGGTGAGAGTATACACTCATATGAATTCGACCCGAAGCGTGGCAACAGGTGTATATGTCTTCAACCATCATTTTTTTAATGCCCAGAAGCTTGATGCGACACATCATTGATTCCGTTTTGGCTGACGTATTATGTACTGGGTAAGTGTGCGTGAGATGGGGTCTCGACGGGAAGCAGTGTGCACGTGCACACTCAATCTGTGATCAATTTCTAAGTTTACTAATCTGCAATGCAAATGTGTCGCCCAGTACTCACTGTACCCAACCACCGCCTTAAAAATCGATGTATGTCGAATGTCCAACTACACGCTGGATAGCGAAGCTGTCAGTCTATAACGTCTTTGCAGGACTTCTCTACTTTACATGTTGTTTGTTTTGTTTTAGTTCTGGGGTGATTTTAGTTACCAATCACTAGCTCATACCACAATCACATCCTAAGCAGAAAAAGGGCAAGTAACTGCTTCCATCACAGAACATGAACTGGAAAAAATATCTTCTGAATGAAGAGGTTGTGCTGCTGAAAAAAGGAGTTTGGAAAAGCAAACCAATATACACCGACCGCCTTCAGTTTTAAGCTGTAATACGGCAAACATTGCTACAATTCACGCAGTGTTCGCGGCGCAGAGCCTTGGTAAAAGTGTCAAACATCGACAATCAGATTCTGCAGTCAAACGACAAAAGAGAACATGAAGGGAGAGATCAGAGGAGGCGAGGGAACGATGGATGAGTGGATAAGGACAGCGCCAAGACAGAAACGGAATGTATATCAGAGAACGGAAACGAGGAGGAGAAGAAGAAGAGGAAGAAAAGGAGGCGGAGGAAGAAAAGGAGGCGGAGGAAGAAGAGGAGGAGGAGAAGAAGAAGAAATTTTGTTTTCGGTCGTTGTAGTGTCTATGCAAAAATCAAAGAGGGAAAAATGATATGATGACTCAAAGAAAGAGAAGCTGGGGTGAACGGAAAGGAAATGAGCAGTAGAGAGAAGCAGAGAGAATAGGGACGAAAAAGACGAGAGAAAACAGAAAAGTAGAGAGAAAGAAAAAGAAAGGAATCACAAACAAACAGAAAGATGACAACGAAAACAAGAATGGATAAATGGAAAAGATGGGGAAGGAGAGGACAGAACAGTGGTGAAGGATGAGGATCCCGCACAGAAGCGATGGTGAAAGTACTTTAAAACAGTAATAGGTGGTTTAAAATCAAAGGTAACTGCCTTAGATGAATAAAAAAAAAAACAAAAAAAAAACAAGAAAACGTTTCGAATCTCACTGTTTCTCAAGTGTTGAGGTGTTGGCAGGCCACAGTTGTCCGTTGGATGTGTGTTCAACTCAGTGACTGGAGAAAGAAAAGGTTCAGCTCACTGACTTCATGTTGGAGGAGAAGGGTATGAGGGTGATGTTCAGGATCGAGGGAGAGGGCGTGTGTGTGCCAAACAAAAGGCGGGGGAGGGAAAGAAAAGAAGGAGAATGGAAGGGAAAGGAAGGGGAAGGGGGTAAAATTGAAGTGACTGAGTTTGTAATAGTGCCCAGGCGAGAGATGACCTGAAAGTACTGCCGACCACGTTGCTAAAACGTGGAAGAACTGGGAAACGCAGAGAACAGAGCAGGAGAAACAGTGGAATCTGTTGGTCTGACGAGTGAAGCGTTGGTTATCTGCCTCTTGTTTCATTTGTATGCGTGTTTCGTTCCCTCGTTTCGATATCAGAGGTACCTTTCTTTTCCATTGTTATGGTTGAAGCATTCCCCCGCCCACTGGAAATACTGTGTTAATGGTATCCCTCCCTCTCTCTCTCTCTCTCTCTCTCCCATCCTCTCACCTGTTGTGCCCTCCCCTTGCCGCCCGTGCTGTCTTACCTGTCATCACCCATGTGCCGCCCTGCAGCCCAGTCATTTCCTGAACATTCTTCCCCACGTTTTTCTGTCCTGTCACTTCTATCTCTTTGTTCTGTTTTACTCATGAGATGTAAGTGTTTCTTGCCTGGCATGCATCAAATTATGCTTCTCAAAAAGTTATATTAAAAAGTCAGAGCTCTGACTTTTTAATATAACTTTTTGAGAAGCATAATTTGATGCTTGCCAGGCAAGGAATCCCCGGTAGCTATTCATTAAGGATTTATTTTTCATATTTCTGTACAACCCTTATAACATGAAACAGCTTTACTGAGTCATTTTCAAAATGATCCACGAGTTGCTAACCCACACCCCTCTCCAAAATGTGTTGTTGCTTTTTTCGTTATTTGCTATTTTGGTTTATTTCTTGGCATTAATTGAAGCCCCTTCGCGCACAAGCTAAACGAGAAGCAACATACTGTCGCGCGCGCGGGTGTGTGTATTAAACTGTAAAGGAAAAGGGGGTGAGAGCACTGAAAAGTGTATCTCAACGGTCTAGTCGTTCAGAGAGATGGTCTCACTACAATCCTTAGGTTCGGGGAAAGACTGATCGATAGCAGTTGCTGTTATTGTGACGGGTTTTGTCTCAGGCTTTGGGACTTGCTTTGACAGTCCAGAGATTACCTTCGTTATGGGGTGATCTTGAGTGGAAAAAACGTGGCTGACTGACATGCACTCTACCAGATTGTGAAGTCGGAGTTCGACCCCGTAGCTCGATACGTGAAAATTGGCATTATCACTAGCTGCCTGTATGTGTTATCTCGTGAAAGACCTCGGCTCACTCTCCAAAAATGGTCATCCCCGCGGGCTATAGCACTTGTAGCGAATGTCGTCGTTAAACGTGAACGTAAAGCCGAACCTGCCTGACGCGCGTTTCGTAATGTTTCGCAAACCTTCATAATTCGCTCTTGTCTTTTTCTTCACTTGACCCACTTCGATTTCTTTCTCTTTTATAGTCTTGTGCGCGTGGGTGCACGCTTCCACACAGCTGCATGCGAGAACGAAAGATAAGAGAAAGTGATTGAGACAGACATGCAGGCAGGTACGAAGAATGTCCGCAATCTGGAATGTGAGGTGGACG
The DNA here is from genome assembly GCF_041734735.1 of Babylonia areolata. Taxonomy (NCBI): domain Eukaryota; kingdom Metazoa; phylum Mollusca; class Gastropoda; order Neogastropoda; family Buccinidae; genus Babylonia; species Babylonia areolata. The sequence continues at coordinate 4,038,416 of NC_134897.1, forward strand.
GAGGAGGGAGGTGGAGCGTGACGGATGTGTGTGTGTGTGTGTGTGTGTGTGTGTGTGTGTGTGTGTGTGGTCGCGCGCGCGCGCGCACGGTGTTCGTGTGCTTGTGTGCGGAACTGTGTGCGTTCAATGTGACTTGTGATGTCTGTATTCTGATCATGTCAAACTCTTTTTTTTTATGCCCGTGTTTCTTCTTTTACCCTCAATATCACAGTGTCCTCCAATCTGTCGTCTAATCGGCCAGGATATTATATTACCGTTTACGCTTTTTTCCCGATGGAGCCAACCTTTGATGACTGCAATTCGGTTCTGACAAGCCTCTCATAAAACCGTGTCGACAAGCTTCACGTTATTCACGGCGGATCACAGACGCAAACATAAATAGTGAACAACATGAAAACCTAACGAATCGGTGTATTCTATTATATCCTTTGAAGTGATGTGTTTAATATCAACATCAAAGAGCGAAGTAGGTTCGCTTTCATCATCCATAAACTACATCACAAAAACCCAGAGTTAAAAAGCGGTATGTAGGATGGGAAGGCGAGGATGAACAATTGGGCTCTACACATCTGATCCAAGCGTAGTAACTAAATAAGTCTAGGATTTTTTTGACTCAGCTTGGTTTATGAAAACTATCACTTTAAGAATGCGGACACAGTTATTTTGGCCGGTCCTGTCGGACATTCTTTGTTTACGTTTCCTCCCTGTGTTCTCTGTATTCTTCTAGCTATGGAAAAGGAAGCGGCGACAGTGAATACTAAAAGTAATAGCATGCTGCTAAAATAACGTAATTAACTTTGGGACCAGATGAAAAGGCTGTACTCAATGCTTCTAAATATGTGTCGAAACTCGAGAGAGAGACATCTGGTGTGCTGACAGAAAAATTAGTATTAAAAACACTTATAATAACCTGCCCTTGGTGCAATGACGTTCAGCTGCGTGGCTCCAGTCTTCTCATTTGAGCTAGGAGTACAGTCTGTTCTGAGAAGGAAATGTCCTCGGCCCAAACATTCCACACAGATATATGCTTCTGAAAGGGTTCAAACCCAGTCCTTCCAGTCTTGATCCGCGATACAAACCGCTGTGACAGAGCGACTTTATTTTACAATATTGCTTTACTTATTTGTTTACTTCTTGCAGTTACATTGTTTACTATTCATTATCGAATGTCATTTCATTAACTCACATTTTTGTTGTTTGATTGAAACGTCACTCTGTCAAGGTTTTATGTCTGTTTATTATCTTACGTGCTTTTCTATTTCTTTATTCAGTGATCTATCTGAAACATCATAAACATGGCCACCACACCCTCATCTGCTCTTGCTTTCCATCTTTTCCCCTCCCCCATCTCCATTAATTTATTTGTATATTCTATATTTATTTAGTTAGATGAAACAATATTAACACAGCCACCACTCTTTCCTTCCATATTTCACTCCATTCTCTGCCCCTCCCTCACCCGTCTGCGTATCTTATATTTGTATTTGTATTCCTTTTTATCACAATAGACTTCTCTGTGTGAAATTCGAGCTGCTCTACCCAGGGTGAGCGCGTCGCTATACTACAGCGCCACCCATTTTTTTGTATTTTTTTTTTCCTCCGTGCAGTTTTATTTGTTTTTCCTGTCGAAGTGGATTTTTCTACCAGGAACAACTGCCGTGGGTTCTTTTACGTGCGCTAAATGCATGCTGCACACGGGACCTCGGTTTATCGTTTCATCCGAATGACTAGCGTCCAGACCACCACTCAAGGTCTAGTGGAGGGGGAGAAAATATCGGCGGCTGAGCCGTGATTCGAACCAGCGCGCTCAGATTCTCTCGCTTCCTAAGCGGACGCGTTACCTCCACATCTTATTGTTTATTCATAAATTCCTTTGTTTTTCTTCCTTATTTTTCCCCTTTTTTTATATCATATCAATTACTTATTATTATTCACTCAAATACCTATTCATTACAATATTATGAAACCTGCATAAGCACGCACGCACGCACGCACGCACACACACACACACACACACACACACACACACACAAAAGTACCAATATATTTTTACTGTGGGGAAGATATAATACAAACAGCAGAAGAATATAAATATTTAGGAGTTATATTCCACAAAAGTGGAAGTCTGATAAGAGCACAGGAACACCTAACTAAACAAGCAAAGCACTGTATACTTTACGAAGAACATTCAAAAATGTCAACATCAATCCAGGTAGCATATCTAAGCTATATGATACTTTGATAACGCCAATATCGATTTATCATGGGCGGAGGTATGGTTACCTTACCAAGTCAAACCAGATGATTCTTTCGATTTAGCACATCCTTTTGACGACTGCTTATCGAATAAGTTTCCACATGAAAAATTACACATTAAATTCTGTAAGCAAATACTTGGAGTACACAAAAAAGCTATGGTGCTTCCTGTGTTAGGTGAACTGGGCAGATTCCCAATAAGTTTAAAGATAATATGCCAAATCATTACATATTGGATTCACATAATTCAATTACCAGAAACTTCCCTCATCAACAAAATATATAAGTCCATGTACCAACAAGAAAATACAACTTCCCCATGGTTGATATTTGTTAGAAAGATACTCGAAATTATAGGCCTTGATCACATTTGGAAAAACCAATTCACGTTCAGCGTACATAGACTGAAATACGTCGTATATAAAAAAAAGAAAAAAGAAAAAAAGAAAATGAATATATCAAATACTGGAAAGATAAGAGAAAAAACATTAAAGCTAAAATTTTACAATACGATTGTAGCAGAGTACAAAACTGAAACCTATCTTTTAAATATATCAGATACAAAATACAGACAAGCTTTAACGAAACTCCGAATAAGCGCGCATGACCTAAAGATTGAGAAAGGTAGATGTTTAAATATTCCACAAGAAGACAGATTGTGCAACAAGTGTAACATCCTGGAAGACGAAATCCATCTTCTTGATCACTGTATTAAATATAAAACCTTAAGGCAACAATTTTTTAAAAGATATTCAAAATTCGAATAACACAGGAAATATTCCCAGTCAGGTGATGCTAACAGATGATGAATATATACAAACAAGATTAGGAAAATTTGTTTATGAATGCTGCTGCAATTTAGTGCATTAACTGATTGATTAATTGTGTGTTTTTCATTCATTCATTCATTTACCATTACACTTGTGTCTTATAAACCTTACGGTTTCATGACAATAAAAATCTATTCTATTCTATTCTATTCACACACACACACACACTGTGTGCGTGTGTCTGTCTGTCTGTCTTTCTGTGTGTGGCTGTCTGTTTCTTGACGTGCAACGCCATTTACACCACCGCCACCCTCCCGTCTCTCCCTCCCTCCCCTTTTACCTCCCCGTCCCCGCACTCTCCCTCCCACTGGTTACATCTGCGTCAGACACGGCACAAATAAAAGCCCAGCTGCCAACGAGGCCTGGCATTTGCCACTGTTCAGTGTTCAGTGGCTTAGTCACTGGGTCTGAACCACACACATATAGTGATGTAAACATATACGTCAGTGGTCTGAACGCTGTTCTGTCCCGGCGGCACAATGTTCAGGCCAGTTTGAAGGGACAGCACCGGTCACTTTTCTTTCACTCAAGACCGTTTTTATTGTTTGATTGATTGCTTCGTTTTCCTCCTTCTTCTTTCTTTTTGTGTTTATTTTCGTTGACGACTGCGCGTGTAGATTTTTTTCTGTTTTTGTTTTTGTCTGTTGTTGTTGTTTTGTTTTGTTGTTGGGGGGGTTGTTTTTTTGTTTTTGTTTTTGTTTGTTTGTTTCTTTTTTTTAATGTTGTATTTTGCAACAATGTGTGTGGAGTTTTCCGTTTATAACCGTGTTTTGTTTGTCAGTAAACGTGCGTGCACACTTTTTGCTTTGTATATCTGTCCTATGTTAAAAAAAATCAGATTCTCATTTTGAAAATAATGGGCCTGCTCTTTGTTCACTGCTATTAAGAAATAAGTATTTTGGTCGCAAAATCCATTAATCGGATAAAGAAAGGGATTGTGATTTGCAAAGAAATAAGATTAAAAAGCATTAATTACTGTTACCTAAATGTGATGTAAAAAATGAATTGGAAATAAACGTTGATCATGTAAGTGAATATCAAAAATAATATACTAGCATCATTTGTAACAGCTTGGTTTATGTGCCAGGGGCGAATTCGCAAATTAACCAGAACATAAATTCGTTATCTCAACGTTACATTCACTTCGTTTCTTATAAAATGAAATCTCAAAAAATATCAGCCGATTCAGACACACACTCGCGCGCGCACACATTTCGTATCGGACAGAGACAGACAGACAGACAGGCAAAGGTAGGAACAGAAACAAAAACATAGTGGCAAAGACAGTTTGGAAAAAGAGGAGGTGTTGGCTGAAACCTTTGTTTCCAACAACCCCACGTCAACCCCTCCCTTCTACCACCTCCCCCTCTCCCACCCTTTCCACAGAGAGACAGAGACAGACAGACAGACAGAGAGACAGAGACAGAGAGAGACAGAGACAGAGAGAGCACCAAAACCCAGCCACCCACTCCCAAAACGTCCCCGTACGTACTCAGAAGCCCGAAAGTGTATTTTTCCACCACCATAAAGTAGTCAGTATTAATTGTGGTCAATCAGTGGCAGCTTGCACAGATCCATCTGTGGGTCCAGCTGACGAGTTGTGTCTGTGCCTGTGTCAACGTTCCTTGTCTGTAACGCGACAGCCGAGCTGACCTTTTTCCTCAAAATGTTTTAGGGACTCGTTCAGTCTTGATTCATTTTTTAGTCAATGTCTTTTTTTCAGAATCGGTCAAGCCAGTTTCGACACGGTGTTGTGTCCTTGGAAAAGTGCTTTTTTCCTTACTCCATCCATGTGTGTCAAATCTATCTGACTTCGGTCACACACACACACACACACACACACACACACACACACACACACACACACACACACACACACACACGTCTCTCTCTCTCTCATACATACATGCATACATACATACATCCATACATCCATACATAGGTACCTACTTACCTGCCTTCCTACCTACCTACCTACATACATACATACATACATACCTACATACATACATACATACATACATTCACTGACAGACAGACAGTCTGGTGTTGATGTCACTGGAAAGTTCAACGTTTTCGATGCCATCTACATTTCATTCATTTTTCATTAACATCCAATCTTCGCCTGATCGTTTTCATAAAGGACAGGTGATCATCTACACT
>NC_134897.1:4048664-4066164 GCF_041734735.1 Babylonia areolata
TCATTAAAGTTGGCCAATCATTGTCGTCTTCAAGATCTTTCTCTATGTTTCTGTCTCTTCTGCTCTTGACCCCCCCCCCCTCCTCCTCCCGTCCCTTTGTGCGTGTGTGTGTGTGTGTGTGTGTGTGTGTGTGTGTCTGTGTCTGTGTCTGTGTCTGTCTGTCTGTCTGTGTCTGTGTTTGTGTCTGTGCTTCATTCATGTCTCCCCTCTCTACCCTTCTCTCTCTCCGCCAATATCCATTTTCATGTTGCCTCATTCCAGTTCATATTGCACATGTCATTCAACTGACAGCGAACGCCGTGCCCGCAACTCACAAACACTACGCCCACACAAAACACTCAAAATAACGTGTTGAAATGAACGGCGCCATTCAAATTTAACAGACCGAGGAACAAGAAAAGTTCCCACTCACATTCTGTTACACTGAAGGAAATCCAACTTTTGAGATGGACACATGAAGGAAAACAGGCGTGCGAGTTCCAGAGAGAAGGAAGGTGGGACAGGGGAGGTTGGGGAGGGGGAGGCAGAGACAGAGGTGACAGACACAGACGGAACAGAGGATGGCTCTCCCCACTGTGACAAAAACACACGCTTCCAGTCAGTCTGCGAATGTGCACGTTCACGAGAGCGCGCGCGCGCAGACCACGGATACACAGATACACAGGCACAGACAGAGACAGACACACAGACAGACACACAGACAGACACACACGCACGTGCACTCTCACACACTGTTAGTATGCGCCCTATTTGGCACCTTTTCTCTTCTTGTTTTCTTCTTCAGTATGTATTTCTTGTTTGAAGTAGTTTAAGAACAAAGAACGATCACGTGTGCGCACAGGCACACACGCTCACTCTATGCGAATTGATGAAAATGAAACTTCAAACGACACCAAACATTTGAAAGTTGGTTCCATGGTGTGTGTGCGTGTGAGTGTGTGTGTGTGTGTGTGTGTGTGTGTGTGACTCTCTCTCCCTCTCTTCCCTCCCTTCCTTCCACACTCTCTCTGTTTCACTGCATGATTTGTGTACCCACTAGCTATGCCTTGGTGATGCGTTCCTACCTTAAGTAGATAGTATTTGCTTTTCTACAGACAAAAGGGTTGATTGACTGTACTTTGTTTACACCCCTTCAGTAAGGGCTATGGCCTATGTGAATAAATCATCTGCGCTCTCTCTCTCTCTCTCTCTCTCTCTCTCTCTCTCTCTCTCTCTCTCTCTCTCTCTCTCTTCACCCTTCGTCTCTTTCTGACAAAGACAGTGACGAAGTGACGAAGTCAGGAACAGAGATTCAAGAAGACCACAAAAAAGCTTTTGAAACATGAAAGCAAAGGGATATATTCGTACATTTGATGTGAGAGGGTCCGATTTAAAGTAGTCCATGTTGTTCATGGTGGAAACACGCGGCCGGCCATCTGGCTGATCAACAGGCCAACCTCATGCTCCAACAAATCAATAGTTTCCACCGCATAAATTCCGCTGTCTGGGTGGGCGAGAGATGGGGGAAATGAGGAGGAAGGAATGGAAGGATGAGAGAGAGACAGGACTAGAGAAAGATAGGGAGGGGCAAGGACAGAGGGAAAGGGAGAGAGACAGAGACGGTCAGATAAGAGAGAGACAGAGAGGGTCAGATAAGAGAGAGACAGAGACGGTCAGATAAGAGAGACAGAGACGGTCAGATAAGAGAGAGACAGAGACGGTCAGATAAGAGAGAGACACACACAGAGACAGTTCAGTTACTCAAGGAGGCACCATTGCGTTCGGACAAATCCATATACGCTACACCATATTTGCTAAGGAGATGCCTTACCAGTGTAACCCAAAGCGCTAAGTCAGGCCTTGATAAATAGAGACAGACACACACACACACACACACGCACACACACACACACACACACACACACACACACACACACACACACTGCACACACACACACACACACTGCACACACACACACACACTGCACACACACACACACACACACACACACACTGCACACACACACACACACACAAACACACACACACACACACACACTGCACACACACACACACACACACACACACTGCACACACACACACACACACACACACACACACACACACACACACACACACTGCACACACACACACACACACACACACACACACACACACACACACACACTGCACACACTGCACACACACACACACACACACACACACACTGCACACACACACACACACACACACACACACACACACACACACACACACTGCACACACACACACACACACACACACACACACACACACACACACACACACACACACACACACACGCATGGTATTAATAAGCGACACAGGAAAGAGAGAGAGAGAGAGAAGCTGGTGTGTGTGTTTATGTTGTCTGTGTTTTCAACGTGTGTGTATGTACGCTCATGCGTGCGTGCGTGCGTGCCTGAATGATTGCGTACGTGTCTGTTACTCTGACTCGGGCTCGAGACCTCCCTGTATGTATCTCTTTGGGTCAGACAGACTGCAATATATTCAGGGAAGAAAAAAAGATAAAGAAATGCAATAGATGGATCAAAATAAAAACAGAAAATTATATTAAAAAAAAAACCGGCACACAGCTTTGCACAGGGAGTTTCACGGAAAGCAATAAAGCACTAGCGGAGCACGCCACAGCCTTTATTGACGCACGCCCATGTTCCAGAAGACACAAAAAACGAATCACTGCAGCGAACAGCTTTCCATCTCCCCCATCAACTGTCACGTCTCATTGCCCTTCGCTCTGACTCACTGCCATGGCCCTTCAAGAGTCGTCAATAATTACATCAATAATTACATAGATAAATAAATGCACAAACAAACAAATGAATGAATGAGTACACACATGCATGCACAAATACATATATGAACGTACTTACGTACACGTACACACACACATACACACACATGCACACATACATACAGGCATACATGCATACAGACAGACGTACACACACACACACACACACACACACACACACACACACACACACACACATATATATATATATATATATATATATATATATATATATATATATATATATATATATATATATATATACAGGAATATGTTGACAGATTGACATACTCGGAAAACATTACAAAACAAGTGACTGTAGTGATGCTGGTACTGCTTCTGTTGACAATAACGATGATGATAATGATGACGGCGGCGATGATGATGATGATAATCATGACGCCGACAAAGTTAATCATGGTTAATCATGACAACGATGATGATTGGCAAATGAAGGTGGTTGTACAAAGGCAGAAATGAGGTGGATGAAATATTGATTATTGTGACAACAACAAGGCCAGGAGTTAACACACACACACACACACACACACACACACACACACACACACACACACACACACACACATGTACGCGCGTGCAAACACACTTTCTCATGTACACAATCATTCATTCGCATCTCTCTCTCTCTCTCTCTCTCTCTCTCTCTCTCTCTCTCTCTCTCTCTCTCTCTCTCTCTCTCTCTCTCTCTCTCTCTCTCTCTCTCTCTCTCTCTCTCTCTCTCTCTCTCTCTCTCTCTCTCCTTCACAATCATCGAATGACAGTATTGGATCTTATCACAAAAGTTGCTCAATGAATTGTAATCGTAATTCTCAGGATACACACACAAATGTATATGGTAAGTCAATGTTAAACATGTGCACTGCCTTAGGTTTGACAATATTAAATGGAATGTGTAACGGTGACCAGGAAGGTCACTATACATATACAGGCGAAAATGGAAGCAGTGTCAATGATTATTTTCTTTTATCAAATGACTTTTATGAACTTGTTTATGATGTATGTGAATTATGTGTTGCTGATCGAACTGAATCTGATCATTTTCCTCTTGAGTGTCGTATTTCTTTTTCAAATAATAACCTAGTTAAAAGTAATGATTGTCATACCATACAGGTGATAGAAACATTTGAGTGGAATGAACAGTTTAGGCAGGAATTCCATAGTAAATTGACAGAGAAAGAAATTAATGATAAACTGAAAATGGCTTTGGATCTCATTGATGTGAATATAAATGACGCTTTAAAATTGTTCAATGAATGTATTCGAGAATGTGCAACTTGTATGAAGAAAACTTTTAGTGTGGGACATAATAAACAGCAAGAGGGATGGTTCGATGAGGAATGTAAATGTCAAAGGAGAAAAGTTCGCAGGTTACTTAGAAGGTTTCGTAGAACTTCAGATAAGGATGATAATACTGTGTATGTAAGAGCTAGAAAAGAATATAAAAATTTATGTGAGAATAAGAGAAAACAGCATAACAAAAGCTTACTAGACAATTTGATAGCATCTGTTAAAGATCAAAAAGAATTCTGGGAATGTATGAAAAAAATTTCGTCCAAAAAGAGACAGCCAAGGAATGACATATCTGCAGATTGTTGGTTTAAACATTTTAAAGCCTTGTTAGATAAAGATTTTGTTTGTATTATCAGTGATCATAGCTTACCTGAAGTGGAAAACGAGTTTATGAATCGTCCAATATCTAAAGAAGAAATTTTAATTGCACTTAAAAAACTAAAGAATCGAAAAGCTGCAGGTCCTGATGGGATAATTGGAGAATTTTTGAAATCACCATGTGATCAGTTAATACTTTTTTTGACAACTTTCTTTAATGCTTTATTCGATAGGGGTATTTTTCCTGAAAATTGGTGTGAGTCAATCACTTTACCACTCTACAAGAAAGGTGACATAAATAACACTAATAACTATAGAGGCATTTCATTATCTGATATCAGCAGTAAAGTATTCAGTGCAATTATTAATTATAGGATTCAGGAGTATGTAGAATATAACAATATAACAGGTGAACACCAAGCTGGTTTTAAACGAGGATATTCCACAATTGATCATATGTTTACTCTTTTGGCATTTGTTCAGAAACAGTTTTCTCTTAATCGTAAACTTTACGTAGCATTTATTGATTTTGAGAAAGCTTTTGATTCTATCAATAGAAATTTATTATGGCCAGTTCTGGCAAAACATGGCATAACAGGAAAGCTTTTTAAATGCATAAAGAGTATGTATAATGTTGTCAAAACAAGAGTTAGGTGTGGTAACAAACTTACTGAGTATATCAATTGCACTAGAGGAGTAAAGCAAGGAGATGTTTGTAGTCCTATTTTGTTCTCATTATTCATAAATGAATTGGCTTTAGAAGTGATAGACAGAGGAAGACATGGTGCGAGATTCACAATTGATTTTATAGAACTGTTTATATTATTACTTGCTGATGATATTGTTTTGCTTTCAGAGACAGCTATTGGTTTACAGACACAATTGAATAACTTAAAAACTTCAGCTACTAAATTGCAATTAAATGTTAATCTAGATAAAAGTAATATTATTGTTTTTAGGAAAGGTGGTTATTTGGCAGCAAGGGAAAGGTGGGTGTATGGTGGTATTGATATGCCAGTTGTCAATGCTTACAAATATCTTGGAATCCTATTTTCTACTCGTTTGAGTTTTGTAGCTGCATGCAGGGATCTTTCAAGCAGAGCAAAGAATGTGCTGTTACATATTATGAAGAAACTCTTTTTATTAAACAATAATTCTTTGGATATTTTTATTAAGATTTTCGATACTCAGATACAGCCCATCGTACAATATGGTTCAGAATTATGGGGTCTAGATAAAAATGCTACAATACAATGTGAGTCCGTTCATTTATTTGGACTGAAAAAGTTTTTAGGAGTTGAAATGAAGGCACCTAACGATTTAGTATATGGAGAGACGAACAGACATCCAATCTATATAAATTCTGCAGTTAGATGTGTTCGATACTGGTTTAAATTACTAAAAATGAATGAAAACAGACTGCCACGTAAATCCTATAATATGTTGTATGATTTAGATTCTAGAGGTAAAAAGAACTGGGCGTCAAATGTACGAACTTGTCTCTGTGAACTGGGCTTTGGATATGTTTGGGAATATCAAGGAGTAGGTAATGAAAATATGTTTCTGAAACTTTTTCGTCAGCGTTTGATAGACTGTAGATGGCAAAACTGGGAAAATCATATTCAGTCAAGTGATAGATTCTGTCTCTACAGATCTCATACTTCTACACATTTAGTAAAGAATTATCTTTTGTTTAACATGGAAAGATATCTACGAGTTTTATTAACAAGATTTAGATTTGGCATTTCTGAAATTCATATGCACAGATATCGTTATAAGATTGTTGATCACACAGAGAAGTTGTGTCCTTTGTGCAAGCTGTCAAATGAAGATGAAGTGCATTTTATTTTGTTTTGATGTGTCCTGTGCTGCATGGATTTCGCGAAAGATTTATTCCAAAGAAATATTATGAACGTCCATGTTTGTTTAAATTATGTTTATTGATGGCATCATCTGATTATGGTGTCATACGTAATCTCGCATTGTATTTACACAAAGCTTTTAAGTTAAGAGAAACGGTATTATCATAATTTCTTTAACTAATTGTGAAAATGGTGAATGTTTACTGATAGTATGGTGACATCTCTATACTGTATTATCGCCCTTCATTCATATGGAGCTATGGCCTTGAGTGAATAAAACATCTCAGTCTCAATCTCAGTCTCTCTCTCTCTCTTTCTCTCTCTCTTTGTGTGTGTTTGTATGTGTGTGTGTGTTTGTGTATCTGAATTATCGCCATGCTTATGACTTTATGTAGTGTTGTGCAGTGAAGACCCTGCTGAGGACAGGGACTAAAACAGCACAACAGTGCTTATCTGTTATTCCCGAAAATAATTTTGTCTTGTCTTGTCTTGTCTTGTCTTGTCTTATATGTTCATTATTGATATTACAACCATTGTTTATCTGTTCGCATTTCCCTAGCGGCCTAGGGGTAAAATGAATTAATCATATCTCTCTGTGTCTCTGTCTCTCTCTCTTTCCTGTATTTCTCACCTCTGTCTCTGTCTGTCACTATCTCTCTCTCTCTCATTCTCTCTTTCTCTCACACATACATACACATACAAAACACACACACACACACACACACACGCACGCACGCACGCACGCACGCACACACATCCAGGCACGCACGCGCGTACACACACAGATGCTGATATACACAATCATTCATTCGTTCTCTCTCTCTCTCTCTCTCTCTCTCTCTCTCTCTCTCTCTCTCTCTCTCTCTTTCTGTGTGTGTGTGTGTGTGTGTGTGTGTGTGTGTGGGTGTGTGTGTGTGTTTCAAATTGTCAGGTTTGTTTTCTGTGTATTTTGATTATTGCAATGCTTATGTAGTACAGTGTAGTGAAGACCCTGCTGACGGCAGGGACAGAAAGTAAAATAGCACTTCAGTGCTTATCCATTATTCTCCAAAATAATTTGGTCTTGTCTTGTCTTATATATTTGAAATTGATATTACAATCATTGTTTATCTGCTTACTGACATTTCCCTACATGAGGAGCCTAGGGCTAAAATGCACAAACCATCTCTCTTTCTCTCTCTCTCTCTCTGTCTCTCTCTGTCTCTCTTTCTTTCTCTCTCCCTCTCTCTCTCTCTCTCTCTCCCTCTCTCTCTCATTCACACACACACACACACACACACACACACACACACACACGCACACACACACACACAAAATCCAAACAAACAAACACACACACACACACACACACACACACACACACACACACACACACACACACACACACACACACACACACACAACGCACTATCAAACACATTCTTGGCATCGATCTGAATCACACACGACGAAAATGATACGAGGAGGAGAATATGGAACGAAATAAAGAAAAAAAGGGGAAATTGCGAAACGAAAAAACAGAGGAAAAAGGAAGAAAGAAGAAAAAAAAGAAGGAACGAAAGATAGAAAAACAAAAGACAGGAACAAGGAAACAAAACTGAAGGAAGGACAAGGCAAATTCATTATTAACTAGAGTAGTTTCCAGAAGACCCAGGAACAGGCTTTTCTATGCACCCATCAGCAAAGGAAGCACATTGCAAACAAAGGGGGGTGGGGGGGATAAAGGATAACGGAAAGAAAGAAAGAAAAAGAGAATGTCATAAAAAAAAAAAATGAAAAACGACGTTTAACCTGATCACGGTAGACACTCGCGTGCAGCACTTAGCTGCCCAAACAGGATTCCCGTTCAGTTAAATGCATGTCACACAATCAACTAATGCCAAGCTGCAGAACACAACTTCTGCTATTCCGCACCACGGTGCTGCCTCCCCACCACTTCCCCCAACCCTGAGCCCCTCCCCACCCCCTCCCCCAACCCTGAGCCCCTCAGCTCCCCCTCCCCACCCCCTCCCCACCCTGTTCTTTCAAGCCCCTCTCCATCGTCCGTGCCGTAAAGGTTTCCATGCACTGCCCAACGTGTGAGAGTGGCCCAATTTGCCCGTCACACGACAGGGTGATGGGAGGCGCGCGCTCGGAAGGAACCCCCGTGCAGCTAAACTGTTCGCCCCAGTGTTATTTGAGGTCACGCGCGCCTGCGTGGCGTGTGTGTTTGCTTGTGATCGAGGTGTGTGGAGGTGGAGGTTGTGTTGTGGAAGGGGTGTGTTTGATACAAACATCCATCCAGATAAATACATATATAGTGTTTGATAGATAGACGTGCAGATAGATAGATAAATAGATCGATATTTCTTTTTGTAGGTGTGCTATCTGTTGGGACTGAAGCAAATTGGCCTAATCATGGCTGCGTAATGGGTTATTCAGTTTAGAGCGATGTGGAAATAATGCCAAAACTGAAAACCACTCACACAGCCAGTTCTGCTTTAGTCCGGAGTGCCAGCAATCCACGAAAAGCTACCAACATCACGTCATGATGACGTCACACACCAGACGAGACCCAGCACTGCTTCTGTACTCAGTTATTTTCCACAGGGTGTATCCATGCAGTGGATTTCACTTGGCTTCACTTTCCCCTGGAAACACACCCAGTTATAGGCTGGAAATAGCCATGACGCCGAAAAAATCCACAAAGTGGGGAAAACACACACACACACACAAAAACACGCGCACAACTCATTCCTGCTGCACGGTTTTCCGTTTGACAGAAATTTTACCCTTCATTCCTGGAGGCCGGAAAACCATGTAGAAAATTCCCCCTTTCCTTCCTGCAGCCCGGAAAATCGGTTCTCGCGGTAAGCGTTTTGAACTTCGCGCGAGTCGCGTCATGTATCCTTGACCGGGTCACCAGCGGGGCAGTGTTTATGAGTGGAATGGATGCCAGACACCCCCTCCCCCTCCCTAGGCCGTGGGAAAGTGGGCGCCGATACTTTCTTGCCGTTGTGCTGTGTAGACACACAGACACAGAAAAATGGAATGTGTAGAAAGTTCGGATTCTGACCATTTTTCTGATGATACGTTTTACAATGCTCTATCAGGTAATGATTTCGATCTGTTTCAAATGAATGACAAGGAGAGAGTGCAATTAGCTGCTGCTGAAGAAGCACAGATAGCGGGTGATGAAAACGGCTTCAAAAAGTACCAGTGTCAAAATTGTGGTGAATACTTGTGCAGTGACTGGCATGACTGCTTCAAGGTATATCACACACCTTTGTGTGGCATATTACGTGATGACTGTGACATGGACATGCGTATTTAGAGAAAGTATTGTTTCTGAATAGTTTTTGTTCAAGAATTCTGTAGATGACGATCTGGTCCTGGCTCAGTTACTGTGTCACCATATAGTGTCAACAGGGTCACAGACAACTTCTCACATCAATTCTTTACACCGTGTTGAACAGTATAGGACAATTTTAGTGTGCTGTAATGAGCCACGTTGCCATAAGTCTCCGAAATAAGTGCCCTGCTTCAAGCTTACATTCTCTTCTCTAGATCTAGGAATTAATGGAATATATTTATGGTAGGAATCTCGGAAAAGAGGGAGTAATAGTTCATAGAAGAAACAGGAAGGAAACAGACAAGTAAAGCAATGCCATGACAACTGCCCATGTCCGGTTCCTCTCCTGTCTCCTCCCTCCATCCCCCTGTCAGTTCCATTCTCCACCCCTCTCTCCACTCCCTCTCTCCACCCCCCTGTCAGTTCCATTCTCCACCCTTCTCTCCACCCCCCTGTCAGTTCCATTCTCCACCCCTCTCTCCACCCCCTCTCTCCACCCCCCTGTCAGTTCCATTCTCCACCCCTCTCTCCCTCTCTCCACCCCCCTGTCAGTTCCATTCTCCACCCCTCTCTCCACTCCCTCTCTCCACCCCCCTGTCAGTTCCATTCTCCACCCCTCTCTCCACCCCCTCTCTCCACCCCCCTGTCAGTTCCATTCTCCACTCCCTCTCTCCACCCCCCTGTCAGTTCCATTCTCCACCCTTCTCTCCACCCCCCTGTCAGTTCCATTCTCCACCCCTTCTCTCCACCCCCCTGTCAGTTCCATTCTCCACCCTTCTCTCCACCCCCTGTCAGTTCCATCTCCCCTCTCTCCACCCCCCTGTCAGTTCCATTCTCCACCCTTCTCTCCACCCTTCTCTCCACTCCCTCTCTCCACCCCCCTGTCAGTTCCATTCTCCACCCTTCTCTCCACCCCCTCTCTCCACCCCCCTGTCAGTTCCATTCTCCACCCTTCTCTCCACCCCCCTGTCAGTTCCATTCTCCACCCTTCTCTCCACCCCCTCTCTCCACCCCCCTGTCAGTTCCATTCTCCACCCTTCTCTCCACTCCCTCTCTCCACCCCCCTGTCAGTTCCATTCTCCACCCTTCTCTCCACCCTTCTCTCCACTCCCTCTCTCCACCCCCCTGTCAGTTCCATTCTCCACCCTTCTCTCCACCCCCCTGTCAGTTCCATTCTCCACCCCTCTCTCCACTCCCTCTCTCCACCCCCCTGTCAGTTCCATTCTCCACCCTTCTCTCCACCCCCCTGTCAGTTCCATTCTCCACCCCTCTCTCCACTCCCTCTCTCCACCCCCCTGTCAGTTCCATTCTCCACCCTTCTCTCCACTCCCTCTCTCCACCCCCCTGTCAGTTCCATTCTCCACCCCTCTCTCCACCCTTCTCTCCACTCCCTCTCTCCACCCCCCTGTCAGTTCCATTCTCCACCCTTCTCTCCACCCCCCTGTCAGTTCCATTCTCCACCCTTCTCTCCACTCCCTCTCTCCACCCCCCTGTCAGTTCCATTCTCCACTCCCTCTCTCCACCCCCCTGTCAGTTCCATTCTCCACCCTTCTCTCCACTCCCTCTCTCCATCCCCCCTAGTCATGTAATAACATGATGCAGTGCCAAACGTCTGTGGCAGCGGCCCACTACCTGTCACACAGTTTGTGTGAAGTGCACGTGAGAGACATTCCCGTTTGACCGAACTGATCGCTCGCTGGAAATGTTGGGAATGAAATTTCCTCTTTTTTCCATTTTTATCTTTCTTATTTCGCATTCTGTTTTATCTTTTCTCATTATCGGTCTTTCCCATCCATTCACCTCAGTTTTTCAATGAAATTTCTTACATCTCTCTCTCTCTCTCTCTCTCTCTCTCTCTCTCTCTCTCTCTCTCTCTCTCTCTCCTTCATTCATAACGGTGATTTTTGTTGCTGTTGTTGCTTTTTGGTGTTTGTTTGTTTTTTTTGTTTTTTTTTGTTTGTGTGTGTGTGTGTGTGTGTGTGTGTGTGTGTGTGTGTGTGTGTGTGTGTGTGTGTGTGTTTTATTGAGTTTCATTTTTCGTTCCATTTGTATTGTGCCATTTGTATTCTATCTCTGCTGTTTTTGACAGATCATGTATTTTTGGATGCAATATATATATATATATAATAATAATAATAATGGATACTTATATAGCACACTATCCAGAAATCTGCTCTAGGTGCTTTACAAAAACGCTTTTGATAACATAAAACATTATATCAAGGTAACATACACACACCAAAATGTGACCACACACACACACACACACACACGCGCACGCATGCACGCACGCACACACACACACACACACACACACTGCATACATACATTTTAACATACATGTGTATCTAACAGCTACCCTAACACATACACACACATAGGCAGGCACATACTTACATAAACACACGCACACACAATACACATTCATATACATGCATGTAGTTGTGGGCCTGCCACAACTGAACTTATTGCTGAGGGAAAAGGTGAGTTTTGAGACGAGATTTAAAAGATGCGAGGGAATCAGAATGACGGAGGTTATCAGGGAGCTTGTTCCACGTCTTTGGCGATTGAAAAGAAAACGATCTGTGTCCATAGGTCTTACTTCTGATGTGAGGTATCCTGAGAAGTCGAGTATCAGAGGAAGAACGGAGCTGGCGAGACGGGGTATAGATATGGATGAGTTCAGAAAGATACTTTGGACCAGATCCGTTGACTGCAGAAAAGGTCAGAGTGGATAGCTTCTAGTCTATTCGATCGGAAACAGGCAACCAGTGGAGAGACTGAAGGAGAGGAGAAACATGGTCAAATTTAGAAGCTCTGCAAATGAGTCTGGCAGCGTTATTCTGAATTCGTTGGAGTCTGTCTAACAGGTATTTGGGAAGGCCGGCCAAAAGAGAGTTGCAGTAATCCAATCTTGAGAGAACCAGAGAGCATACAAGTGTCTTGGTTGCATCGGTTGAGAGATAGTGGCGGATAGAGCTGATTCTACGCAGTTCCAAATAGGCAACTTTACAGATATTCGAAATGTGCTGTTGGAAGGAAAGAGACTGGTCCAGGATTACACCAAGACTGCGAACAGAGGGAGAAAGTGAAACAGGTGTGCTATTGATCAGAACAGAGTCAGGAAAGGAAGGATGTTGACGAAACTTCTTTGGACAGGTTATCATAAATTCAGTCTTATCATCATTTAATTGCAGCTTGTTGAGAGTCATCCAGTCCTTTAGGCCAGCAATGCACTCCTGTGTTTGAGTCACCAGTGCATCAAATTCAGCTATGGAAGCCGACTGATAAAGTTGTGTGTCATCAGCAAAGCTCTCATGCGACATCGCATGATGACTGATGACATCCGACACAGGAGCCGCATACAGCACGAAAAGAACAGGACCTAGGACGGACCCTTGTGGGACACCATATTTCAAGGCAGATACTCTAGAGTATGTACCATTTACACACACTTTCTGTGTACGATCTGACAGGTAAGACGTGATCCATGCTAGTGCAGTGTCACGAATACCAAGGGAAGTTTTAAGTCTGTTCAAGAGGATAGAGTGGTCGATAGTGTCAAAAGCTGCTGACAAATCTAAGAGAGCGAGAACAGATATCTTATCCTCATCGAATCCCGAAAGCAAATCATTCACTATTCTAAGAAGGGCTGTTTCGCAACTATGACCACGTCTATAAGCTGACTGGTGGGAATTAAGTAAACCATTCTGCTCCAGATGAGCTAAGAGCTGAGACAATATGATCTTTTCTAGCAGTTTTGATAAAAATGACAGATTAGAGACAGGTCGATAATTTTTCAAACAATTATGATCCAAAGATGGTTTCTTGATGAGTGGACGTGAAAGTCACATATATGAGCTATGAACATTATAAGAATATGAATAAGAAGTAGTTCTTGCTGCGTTTGTTGTAAATGGTGTAATAATTCTGTACACTTGTGTGCCCCAAAATGTCAGTAAAAGTATATTCAGTCATGAATCTCTTCCACCCTGTTTGAGGAAGACGCCGGGTTGTTGTGGATACAGAAGCCTTCCCACATCCTCCTGGTCCCAACACTTGTCACGACCATGGATACTACACAAGTTTAGCTTCCATCTCCCACATTTGTGTAAGCCACAAAGCTTGTATAACAAGAACACTTTTCACAACAGGAAGAAGAAGAACAAGTGAGAGGATGGGGGGGGGGGGGGGGGGCGACGGAGGAAGATGGGAAGGATGAAAAGGGCTGTGATTGTTAAAAACAAGGGTAGATTAGAATCAGGCAGAGAAAAAGCCAAGTAAATAAGGTAAAGGAAGAAAGACTGGCAGATGTTACACCTCCCAACATTACACAATACACTGCGCAAGTGACACAAAGAAATCATAAATACATCTGAAAATAAAGAGGGAAAAAAGAAAGAAAGACAAAACTTGAGGAATAGAATACAAAGAAAGAAAAAAAGGAAAGTGAAGATAAAGAGAATTAGAGAAAGATACAAAGAAAAGAAAGAACAAGTTAGAAAGTAACAGAAAGAGAGAGAGTGAAAGAAAGAAAGAAAGCAATGTAGAAATACTGCTTCAGTTTCAGCTTGATGGGGGCGTCAATGTGTGGAAACTGACCTATATACCCAACACCACGTCTGAAAAGCACAACAAAAGAACAAATAATTATGCATAAGCTAATGTGCTGGGTAGGCCGGTATTAAACAACACACACACACACACACACACACACACACACACACACACACAACGCTATATGAATGCAAGACCTGAAAAGATCCAGAAAGAAAGAAAAAGAAAGGTGTTACACTTTCAATAATTCCAGAATATTACCTACATTCAAGAAAGACACTCAGGCAAATAGAAATATAGAAAAAAGAAAGAGAAAGATAGAAAAGAAAATGTTACGGCTGACTGTTAATAATTCCAGGATGAAAGAAAAGAAAGAAAGACAGATAGAAAGAAAGAAAGAAAGAAAACATAGCACAGCGTCACTTTATAAGACGCTCGCGTGAGAACGTGATTGCTGCGCAGGCTCCTTGTTGGGTGAACTGCCTGTGGCGTATCAAGCCGATGCCAAGTGACAATCACCCATCTCCTGTAATTCTGCCCCACACTACCACCCGCTTTTGTTGTTGGTGGTGTTGTTTTGTTTTGTTTTGTTTTTTGTTGTGTATTCTTTTGTTTGTTTTGTTTGTTTTTACTTCGCCTTAACTCTCCTCTCCCCTCCCTTCCCATCATCTGCCCAATAATGTGTTCATGCACTGCCCAGTAATGTGTTCATGCACTGCCCAGTAACGTGTTCATGCACTGCCCATTAACGTGTTCATGCACTGCCCAGTAACGTGTTCATGCACTGCCCAGTAACGTGTTCATGCACTGCCCAGGGTATGTAATGTGTTCATGAACTGCCCGGGGTATGTAGTGTGTTCATGCACTGCCCATGGTATGTAGTGTGTTCATGCACTGCCCAGTAACGTGTTCATGCACTGCCCAGGGTATGTAATGTGTTCATGCACTGCCCAGGGTATGTAATGTGTTCATGCACTGCCCAGTAACGTGTTCATGCACTGCCCAGGGTATGTAATGTGTTCATGAACTGCCCGGGGTATGTAGTGTGTTCATGCACTGCCCATGGTATGTAGTGTGTTCATGCACTGCCCAGTAACGTGTTCATGCACTGCCCAGGGTATGTAATGTGTTCATGCACTGCCCAGGGTATGTAATGTGTTCATGCACTGCCCATGGTATGTAGTGTGTTCATGAACTGCCCAGGGTATGTAGTGTGTTCATGCACTGCCCAGGGTATGTAATGTGTTCATGCACTGCCCAGTAACGTGTTCATGCACTGCCCAGGGTATGTAGTGTGTTCATGAACTGCCCAGGGTATGTAGTGTGTTCATGCACTGCCCAGGGTATGTAATGTGTTCATGCACTGCCCAGGGTATGTAGTGTGTTCATGAACTGCCCAGGGTATGTAATGTGTTCATGCACTGCCCAGTAATGTGTTCATGCACTGCCCAGGGTATGTAGTGTGTTCATGAACTGCCAAGGTATGTAATGTGTTCATGCACTGCCCAGGGTATGTAGTGTGTTCATGCACTGCCCAGGGTATGTAATGTGTTCATGCACTGCCCAGGGTATGTAGTGTGTTCATGAACTGCCCAGGGTATGTAATGTGTTCATGCACTGCCCAGTAATGTGTTCATGCACTGCCCAGGGTATGTAATGTGTTCATGCACTGCCCAGGGTATGTAGTGTGTTCATGAACTGCCCAGGGTATGTAATGTGTTCATGAACTGCGCAGGGTATGTAGTGTTTTCATGCACTGCCCAGGGTAAGTAATGTGTTGATGCACTGCCCAGGGTATGTAATGTGTTCATGCACTGCCCAGGGTATGTAATGTGCTGATGTACTGCCCAGGGTATGTCACCAGTAATGTGCTGATGTACTGCCCAGGGTATGTCACCAGTAATGTGCTGATGTACTGCCCAGGGTATGTCACCAGTAATGTGCTGATGTACTGCCCAGGGTATGTCACCAGTAATATGCTGATGTACTGCCCAGGGTATGTCACCAGTAATGTGCTGATGTACTGCCCAGGGTATGTCACCAGTAATGTGCTGATGTACTGCCCAGGGTATGTACAATAGGGCAATTTTGCCCTGTCACCATGAATGTGCTCATGCACTGCCCAATGTGTGCACATAGGCGCCAGTTTGCCCGTCACACAAGCAGTCAGCTGGCGTGAAGCTCGCGCTGAAAATGTGCATCTGTTGAGCCAAACCGTTCGCCCTGGAATTGTCATGGATAACGTACGTGCGTGCTCTTTTATATGTGGCTACAGGGATGGTGGACGGTGTGGGTGGGGGTGGTGTGTTTGATAGATAACTTCCTCTTTTGAGTGAGAGAGGGAGAGAGAGAGAGAGAGAGAGAGAGAGAGGTGGATTTATGGATGGACGGTCGTATGGATGGGTGGATGGATGGATGGGATAGACACGGACAGAGAAAGGTTTGATGTTTGATAACTAGTATTATAATCTCTGACAAATGCACAATGAATCAACATTCAATTTCACCTGAAATGATCCAAAGTCTCTGCGTACCAATGTGTCTCTCTGTACCAGTCTGTGTGTGTGTGTGTGTGTGTGTGTGTGTGTGTGTGTGTGTGTGTGTGTGTGTGTGTGTGTGTTTGTGTGTGTGTGTGTGTGTGTGTGTGTGTGTGTGTGTGTTCGTCTCCCCCTTTCCTGTATCATCTCTACTGGATCTCTCTTTCTGACTCACGCACCAATTCACTCATTCTGTCTGTCTCTGCACCCTCTCGCTCCCTGTCAACCACCCACCCCCTTCACCATCTCTCTCTTTCCTCACTCTATTTGTGAAGGTGTTTATCTCTCCATCCCCGTCACTGTGCGTATGCACTTGGTTTATGTGTGTGCGTGCTTGCAAGTGTCCCAGGACATGACACAGACTGATGTGTTTTGTTATAGTGAAATCAGTTGTGTTCACTTTTTTCTTTTAAAGAGTTTTTCATCAGGATCAATCAGTTGCTCATTATAACTCAGTGATCTGCAAGCAGAGGAATAACTGATAATGGACACATTGTGTACAACATAATGTCTGAATAATGTTGGTGCATCACCAAAACTGACGTTGAGCCAGGCACGGTGCGGAAAAAGTGGTGACCTGTTTCCCACGCAAGCAGTTTGAAGAACACGCTTCGGTTCTGTCCCTTGAAGGGCTGCCAGGGAAGAGGAGGAGGGGAGGGAAGGGCTGCCAGGGAAGAGGAGGAGGGGAGGGGAGGGCTGTGGGGAAGAGGAGGAGGGGAGGGAAGGGCTGCCAGGGAAGAGGAGGAGGAGA